>NW_017213863.1:0-15211 GCF_001704415.2 Capra hircus | reverse complement strand
TAAGTGGAATGACTTTTATTTTAAGAAAAAGACAAGAAAATGGGTAGGTAGTGAGAGCTTCGGATAGAAACTTACGTCGTGTTTTATTTGTCTGTCTGTCTTATCTCCCTTCCTAAACTGTGAGTGTCTTGAGGGCATGATTTGTGTTTTATGAGCACATGGTGTAAGTTGCTGAATGAATGATTGTCTTGTATATGGGGCTTAGTAGGCAAATATATGTGTTATACTTATTTCTTCTCTCTCAGTGTTGTTGAAAATGTACAGTTAATGGCACTAATAATTTTACCAAAACACTTCAAGTAGCATCCACTGCCTGCAAAAACCAAGTCCAGTGCAAGTAATTGCAATTGCCTCGATGGACACCATCCACCCAGTGGAGCTACAGCAGAAATGGTGCTGTTAACAGTGTTGCTACTTGGTCAAAAGTTAATATAGGGCTTTAAAAATTTTCCATTACTTCTCAGGCTAAAGAATTTAAATTGTTTTGTTGTATGCCAAGAACTTGGGCCATGTTATTTATTATACTGTAATAAATTATATATTTATTATGTCAGCCAAAGTAAAAGACAAATTTTTGATGATTACTTTGAATTATTCAGGGCCTGATAATGGGCTCACTATCCTTAGAAGGCTGTTTCCTAGGAAATATGCTATTTTTTCCAGTCTCTTTATAAGCAGATATTGTTTTCTGAGGGTTTGGGGAGTCCTGCAATTGGAAAGGATGCAACAGCTCTATAGGACATTTAACCTTGTCTTGGGTTAATGTCAAAAAGCCTGATTCCCACATATTAAAATACTACAGGAGTTATACAAGAGGCACAATTAACTTTACTGAAGTTTTATGTGCTTTTTAAAAAAAGAACTGTCATGACAAACATTCATTATTATACCCTAAGCATTTTAAAAAATCTTCTACTGCTAGATCAAGGATATTTTACTTCATTTAGGTATTACTTGCACAAATAGTCATTACTGATAAATTGGTACAGTAGGTTGATTGGTGACACCAAAAAAGATACAGTCACACCGTACTCCCTAGAACCTGTGACTGTTATCATAAAGGCAAACAATGTGATTAAGTTAAGGATCTGGAAAGTAGGAGCTTATCTTGGATTGTCTGGGTGGACCTTCAATATAATCACGTATTGTTGTAATGAAGAGACAAGGGGAGAATAGATGTACACATAAGGGTGACCAAACAGAGAGGGGAAGTGATGTAATCATGGAGGTAAGAATTGGAGTGATATGGCTATTAGCCAAAGAAGGCCAACGCATGCCAGCAGTCACCTGAAGCTTGCAGAGACAAGAAACAGATTTCCCCCAGAGCCAACAGGGTGAGCATGGGCCTGCCAACACCTTGATTTTTAGACTTCTGGCTTCCAAACTGTGAGAGAATACATTTTTTCTAAGATTACCATGTTTGCATTAATGATGGAATTCTTGAGTTCAATACATTGGTCTGTTCTCTCTCTAAGAGGCCCTTGTCTAAGGGCATTAGTCAGAGCATTCTGTTTAGTATGATCTGCCAAAACATTTCCTCTAAGTGGAGCTCTAGTTTTAGCAGAGCAGTTTATTTGGGGAGCTGCAAAACATCTAGTAATACGTGTGTTTATTATTCATTTTTGATATGCCTGAAGAGATTGGGCTTCACAGATGGTGCTAGTGATAAAAAACTTGCCTGCCAGTGCAGGAGACACAAGGGATGTGGGTTTGATCCCTGGGTCAGGAAGATTCCATGGAGGAGGGCATGGCAACCCATTCCAGTATTTTCACCTGGAAAATCCCAGGGAAAGAGCAGCCTGGCTGGTTACAGTCCACAGGATCCAAAGAGTCAGACTCGACTGAAATGACGTAGCATGAAGAGATTAAAAATCTTTTTCCCTGTAGCATTCTATAGTTGTGAGCCACTTGAAAAGCAAAAAACAATTATTTTTAATAATCCACATGTCCTAGAGAAAGCCATAATTTTAGCCAGTTGAGCCAGTTCGTTGTTTAGTAATGGACTTGGGCATAGATGTCCAAGTCTATGCCCCAACCAGTAACACTGAAGAAGGTGAAGTTGAACAGTTCTTTGAAGACCTACAAGACCTTTTAGAATTAACACCCCAAAAAGATGTCCTTTTCATTATAGGGGACTGGAATGCAAAAGTAGGAAGTTAAGAAACATCTGGAGTAACAGGCAAATTTGGCCTTGGAATGTGGAATGAAGCAGGGCAAAGACTAATAGAGTTTTGCCAAGAAAATTCACTGGTTATAGCAAACACCCTCTTCCAACAACACAAGAGAAGACTCTACTCATGGACATCACCAGATGGTCAACACCAAAATCAGATTGATTATATTCTCTGCAGCCAAAGATGGAGAGAAGCTCTATACAGTCAGCAAAAACAAGACTGGGAGCTGAGTGTGGCTCAGATCATGAAATCTTTATTGCCAAATTCAGACTTAAATTGAAGAAAGTGGGGAAAACTGCTAGACCATTCAGGTATGACCTAAATCAAATCCCTTATGATTATACAGTGGAAGTGAGAAATAGATTTAAGGGCCTAGATCTGATAGACAGACTGCCTGATGAACTACGGACAGAGGTTCGTGACATTGTACAGGAGACAGGGATCAAGACCATCCCTATGGAAAAGAAATGCAAAAAAGCAAAATGGCTGTCTGGGGAGGCCTTACAAATAGCTGTGAAAAGAAGAGAGGTGAAAAGCAAAGGAGAAAAGGAAAGATACAAGCATCTGAATGAAGAGTTCCAAAGAATAGCAAGGAGAGATAAGAAAGCCTTCCTCAGTGATCAATGCAAAGAAATAGAGGGAAACAACAGAATGGGAAAGACTAGAGATCTCTTCAAGAAAATTAGAGATACCAAGGGAACATTTCATGCAAAGATGGGCTCAATAAAGGACAGAAATGGTATGGACCTAACAGAAGCAGAAGATATGAAGAAGAAGTGGCAAGAATACACAGAAGAACTGTACAAAAAAGAGCTTCAAGACCCAGATAATCACAATGGTGTGACCACTCACCTAGAGCCAAACATCCTGCTGTGTGAAGTCAAGTGGGCCTTAGGAAGCATCACTACGAATAAAGCTAGTGGAGGTGATGGAATTCCAGTTGAGCTATTTCAAATCCTGAAAGATGATGCTGTGGAAGTGTTGCACTCAATATGCCAACAAATTTTGAAAACTCAGCAGTGGCCACAGGACTGGAAAAGGCCAGTTTTCATTCCAATCCCAAAGAAAGGCAATGCCAAAGAATGCTCAAACTACCACACAATTGCACTCATCTCACACGCTAGTAGAGTAATGCTCAAAATTCTCCAAGCCAGGCTTCAGCAATATGTGAACAGTGAACTTCCAGATGTTCAAGCTGGTTTTAGAAAAGGCAGAGGAACCAGAGATCAAATTGCCAACATCCGCTGGATCATGGAAAAAGCAAGAGGGTTCCAGAAAAACATCTATTTCTGCTTTATTGACTATGCCAAAGCCTTTGACTGTGTGGATCACAAGAAACTGTGGAAAATTCTGAAGAGATGGGAATACCAGACCACCTGACCTGCCTCTTGAGAAATCTCTATGCAGGTCAGGAAGCAACAGTTAGAACTGGACATGGAACAACAGACTGGTTCCAAATAGGAAAAGGAGTACGTCAAGGCTGTATATTGTCACCCTGCTTATTTAACTTCTATGCAGAGTACATCATGAGAAATGCTGGGCTGGAAGAAGCACAAGCTGGAATCAAGATTGCCGGGAGAAATACCAATAACCTCAGATATGCAGATGACACCACCCTTATGGCAGAAAGTGAAGAGGAACTCAAAAGCCTCTTGATGAAAGTGAAAGAGGAGAGTGAAAAATTTGGCTTAAAGCTCAACATTCAGAAAACAAAATCATGGCATCTGGTCCCATCACTTCATGGGAAATAGATGGGAAACAGTGGAAACAGTGTCAGACGTTATTTTGGGGGCTCCAAAATCACTGCAGATGGTGACTGCAGCCATGAAATTAAAAGACGCTTACTCCTTGGAAGGAAAGTTATGACCAACCTAGATAGCATATTCAAAAGCACAGACATTACTTTGCTGACTAAGGTCCGTCTACTCAAGGCTATGGTTTCTCCAGTAGTCATGTATGGATGTGAGAGCTGGAATGTGAAGAAGGCTGAGCGCCGAAGAATTGATGCTTTTGAACTGTGGTGTTGGAGAAGACTGTTGAGAGTCCCTTGGACTGCACGGAGATCCAACCAGTCCATTCTGAAGGAGATCAACCCTGGGATTTCTTTGGAGGGAATGATGCTGAAGCTGAAACTCCAGTACTTTTGGCCACTTTCATGTGAAGAGTTGACACATTGGAAAAAACTCTGATGCTGGGAGGGATTGGGGCAGGAGGAGAAGGGGATGACAGAGGATGAGATGGCTGGATGGCATCACGGGCTCGATGAACGTGAGTCTGAGTGAACTCCAGGAGTTTCGAGGTGATGCCATCCAGCCATCTCATCCTCTGTCATCCCCTTCTCCTCCTGCCCCAATCCCTCCCAGCATCAGAGTTTTTTCCAATGTGTCAACTCTTCACATGAAGTGGCCAAAGTACTGGAGTTTCAGCTTCAGCATCATTCCTCCAAAGAAATCCCAGGGTTGATCTCCTTCAGAATGGACTGGTTGGATCTCCGTGCAGTCCAAGGGACTCTCAACAGTCTTCTCCAACACCACAGTTCAAAAGCATCAATTCTTCGGCGCTCAGCCTTCTTCACATTCCAGCTCTCACATCCATACATGACTACTGGAGAAACCATAGCCTTGAGTAGACGGACCTTAGTCAGCAAAGTAATGTCTGTGCTTTTGGAATATGCTATCTAGGTTGGTCATAACTTTCCTTCCAAGGAGTAAGCGTCTTTTAATTTCATGGCTGCAGTCACCATCTGCAGTGATTTTGGAGCCCCCCAAAATAACGTCTGACACTGTTTCCACTGTTTCCCCATCTATTTCCCATGAAGTGATGGGACCAGATGCCATGATTTTGTTTTCTGAATGTTGAGCTTTAAGCCAAATTTTTCACTCTCCTCTTTCACTTTCATCAAGAGGCTTTTGAGTTCCTCTTCACTTTCTGCCATAAGGGTGGTGTCATCTGCATATCTGAGGTTATTGGTATTTCTCCCGGCAATCTTGATTCCAGCTTGTGCTTCTTCCAGCCCAGCATTTCTCATGATGTACTCTGCATAGAAGTTAAATAAGCAGGGTGACAATATACAGCCTTGACGTACTCCTTTTCCTATTTGGAACCAGTCTGTTGTTCCATGTCCAGTTCTAACTGTTGCTTCCTGACCTGCATAGAGATTTCTCAAGAGGCAGGTCAGGTGGTCTGGTATTCCCATCTCTTTCAGAATTTTCCACAGTTTCTTGTGATCCACACAGTCAAAGGCTTTGGCATAGTCCAATAAAGCAGAAATAGATGTTTTTCTGGAACCCTCTTGCTTTTTCCATGATCCAGCGGATGTTGGCAATTTGATCTCTGGTTCCTCTGCCTTTTCTAAAACCAGCTTGAACATCTGGAAGTTCACTGTTCACATATTGCTGAAGCCTGGCTTGGAGAATTTTGAGCATTACTCTACTAGCGTGTGAGATGAGTGCAATTGTGTGGTAGTTTGAGCATTCTTTGGCATTGCCTTTCTTTGGGATTGGAATGAAAACTGGCCTTTTCCAGTCCTGTGGCCACTGCTGAGTTTTCAAAATTTGTTGGCATATTGAGTGCAACACTTCCACAGCATCATCTTCAGGATTTGAAATAGCTCAACTGGAATTCCATCACCTCCACTAGCTTTATTCGTAGTGATGCTTCCTAAGGCCCACTTGACTTCACACAGCAGGATGTTTGGCTCTAGGTGAGTGGTCACACCATTGTGATTATCTGGGTCTTGAAGCTCTTTTTTGTACAGTTCTTCTGTGTATTCTTGCCACTTCTTCTTCAATATCTTCTGCTTCTGTTAGGTCCATACCATTTCTGTCCTTTATTGAGCCCATCTTTGCATGAAATGTTCCCTTGGTATCTCTAATTTTCTTGAAGAGATCTCTAGTCTTTCCCATTCTGTTGTTTCCCTCTATTTCTTTGCATTGATCACTGAGGAAGCTTTCTTATCTCTCCTTGCTATTCTTTGGAACTCTTCATTCAGATGCTTGTATCTTTCCTTTTCTCCTTTGCTTTTCACCTCTCTTCTTTTCACAGCTATTTGTAAGGCCTCCCCAGACAGCCATTTTGCTTTTTGCATTTCTTTTCCATAGGGATGGTCTTGATCCCTGTCTCCTGTACAATGTCACGAACCTCTGTCCGTAGTTCATCAGGCAGTCTGTCTATCAGATCTAGGCCCTTAAATCTATTTCTCACTTCCACTGTATAATCATAAGGGATTTGATTTAGGTCATACCTGAATGGTCTAGCAGTTTTCCCCACTTTCTTCAATTTAAGTCTGAATTTGCAATAAAGATTTCATGATCTGAGCCACACTCAGCTCCCAGTCTTGTTTTGCTGACTGTATAGAGCTTCTCCATCTTTGGCTGCAGAGAATATAATCAATCTGATTTTGGTGTTGACCATCTGGTGATGTCCATGAGTAGAGTCTTCTCTTGTGTTGTTGGAAGAGGGTGTTTGCTATAACCAGTGAATTTCTTTGGCAAAACTCTATTAGTCTTTGCCCTGCTTCATTCCACATTCCAAGGCCAAATTTGCCTGTTACTCCAGATGTTTCTTAACTTCCTACTTTTGCATTCCAGTCCCCTATAATGAAAAGGACATCTTTTTGGGGTGTTAATTCTAAAAGGTCTTGTAGGTCTTCAAAGAACTGTTCAACTTCACCTTCTTCAGTGTTACTGGTTGGGGCATAGACTTGGACATCTATGCCCAAGTCCATTACTAAACAACGAACTGGCTCAACTGGCTAAAATTATGGCTTTCTCTAGGACATGTGGGATTATTAAAAATAATTGTTTTTTTGCTTTTCAAGTGGCTCACAACTATAGAATGCTACAGGGAAAAAGATTTTTAATCTCTTCATGCTACGTCATTTCAGTCGAGTCTGACTCTTTGGATCCTGTGGACTGTAACCAGCCAGGCTGCTCTTTCCCTGGGATTTTCCAGGTGAAAATACTGGAATGGGTTGCCATGCCCTCCTCCATGGAATCTTCCTGACCCAGGGATCAAACCCACATCCCTTGTGTCTCCTGCACTGGCAGGCAAGTTTTTATCACTAGCACCACTGTGCTTCCCAATCTCTTCAGGCATATCAAAAATGAATAATAAACACACGTATTACTAGATGTTTTGCAGCTCCCCAAATAAACTGCTCTGCTAAAACTAGAGCTCCACTTAGAGGAAATGTTTTGGCAGATCATACTAAACAGAATGCTCTGACTAATGCCCTTAGACAAGGGCCTCTTAGAGAGAAGACAGACCAATGTATTGAACTCAAGAATTCCATCATTAATGCAAACATGGTAATCTTAGAAAAATGTATTCTCTCACAGTTTGGAAGCCAGAAGTCTAAAATCAAGGTGTTGGCAGGCCCATGCTCACCCTGTTGGCTCTGGGGGGAAATCTGTTTCTTGTCTCTGCAAGCTTCAGGTGACTGCTGGCATGCGTTGGCCTTCTTTGGCTAATAGCCATATCACTCCAATTCTTACCTCCATGATTACATCACTTCCCCTCTCTGTTTGGTCACCCTTATGTGTACATCTATTCTCCCCTTGTCTCTTCATTACAACAATACGTGATTATATTGAAGGTCCACCCAGACAATCCAAGATAAGCTCCTACTTTCCAGATCCTTAACTTAATCACATTGTTTGCCTTTATGATAACAGTCACAGGTTCTAGGGAGTACGGTGTGACTGTATCTTTTTTGGTGTCACCAATCAACCTACTGTACCAATTTTATCAGTAATGACTATTTGTGCAAGTAATACCTAAATGAAGTAAAATATCCTTGATCTAGCAGTAGAAGATTTTTTAAAATGCTTAGGGTATAATAATGAATGTTTGTCATGACAGTTCTTTTTTTAAAAAGCACATAAAACTTCAGTAAAGTTAATTGTGCCTCTTGTATAACTCCTGTAGTATTTTAATATGTGGGAATCAGGCTTTTTGACATTAACCCAAGACAAGGTTAAATGTCCTATAGAGCTGTTGCATCCTTTCCAATTGCAGGACTCCCCAAACCCTCAGAAAACAATATCTGCTTATAAAGAGACTGGAAAAAATAGCATATTTCCTAGGAAACAGCCTTCTAAGGATAGTGAGCCCATTATCAGGCCCTGAATAATTCAAAGTAATCATCAAAAATTTGTCTTTTACTTTGGCTGACATAATAAATATATAATTTATTACAGTATAATAAATAACATGGCCCAAGTTCTTGGCATACAACAAAACAATTTAAATTCTTTAGCCTGAGAAGTAATGGAAAATTTTTAAAGCCCTATATTAACTTTTGACCAAGTAGCAACACTGTTAACAGCACCATTTCTGCTGTAGCTCCACTGGGTGGATGGTGTCCATCGAGGCAATTGCAATTACTTGCACTGGACTTGGTTTTGCAGCAGTGGATGCTACTTGAAGTGTTTTGGTAAAATTATTAGTGCCATTAACTGTACATTTTCAACAACACTGAGAGAGAAGAAATAAGTATAACACATATATTTGCCTACTAAGCCCCATATACAAGACAATCATTCATTCAGCAACTTACACCATGTGCTCATAAAACACAAATCATGCCCTCAAGACACTCACAGTTTAGGAAGGGAGATAAGACAGACAGACAAATAAAACACGACGTAAGTTTCTATCCGAAGCTCTCACTACCTACCCATTTTCTTGTCTTTTTCTTAAAATAAAGTCATTCCACTTAAGAAAAAAAAAAAAGATAAAAGCTCCATGACAGCAGTCACTGAAAAGTGACCTTCTTAGAGGTGGACTACAGTAACAATAAGACAAAATTTGCAGAAAACGTCAAATGCATTATTTAATTTGACCTTAAAACTTTGTATTAAACATGAAAAATTGAAGCTTAAAGGAATAAGTGACATGCCTAATGATTCACCTAACAGGGAATGGTAAGTGACACCCAACTGTTCATGACAAATTCCAGGCAAAAATTCCGTCCTCATGCTAAGACTTTCTTGGGTGTATTATTTCCCACTATAGGTATCACGCTAGAATGAGGGTATTCATTACCAGTAATGAATGAGATGGCAAGATTGTTCTGGAATGTATGTTAACAAACTACCTTCTTCACCAAGAAATCTTTTTATGCAAAGAAAAAACTGAACTAAATAGTGTTTAATGATACAGCTGATATAAAGTATTCAGTTGTTCTAGAATAACAACAACTAAAGACAAATGCTGCTAAGTCACTTCAGTCGTGTCCGACTCTGTGTGACCCCATAGACGGGAGCCCACCAGGCTCCCCCGTCCCTGGGATTCTCCAGGCAAGAAACACTGGAGTGGGTTGCCATTTCCTTCTCCAGTGCATGAAAGTGAAAAGTGAAAGGGAAGTCGCTCAGTTATATCCAACTCTTAGCGACCCCATGGACTGCAGCCTACCAGGCTCCTCCGTCCATAGGATTTTCCAGGCAAGAGTATTGGAGTAGGATGCCATTGCCTTCTCTGAAAGACAAATAGGTGAGTACAAAAAGTTATAGAAAATATGAGAGAAAGTGAACTATGTTTACTTTCAGTACAGTTCAGTCGCTCACTCGTATACAACTATTTTTGACCTCATGGACTGCAGCACACCAGGCTTCCCTGTCCTTCACCAACTCCCAGAGCTTGCTCAAACTGATGTTCATCAAGTCAGCAATGCCATCCAACCATCTCATCCTCTGTCATCCCCTTCTCCTCCTGCCTTCAATCTTTTCCAGCATCGGGGTCTTTTCAAATAAGTCAGTTCTTCGCATCCTGTAGCCAAAGTATGGGAGTTTCAGCTTCAGCATCAGTCCTTCCAATGAATATTCAGGACTGATTTCCTTTAGGATGGACTGGTTAGATCTTCTTGCAGTCCAGCGGACTCTCAAGAGTCTTCTCCAACACCACAGTTCAAAAGCATCAATTCTTCAGCGCTTAGCTTTCTTTATACTCCAGCTCTCATATCGATACATACCTACTGGAAAATCCATAGCTTTGACTAGATGGACCATTGTCGGCAAAGTAATGCCTCCACTTTTTAGTATGCTGCCTAGGCTGATTATAGTTTTTCTTCCAAGAAGCAAGCGTCTTTTAATTTCATGGCTTCAGTCACCATCTGCAGTGATTTTGGAGCCCCCCAAAATGAAGTTTGTCTCTCTTTTCATTGTTTCCCCATCTATTTCCCATGAAGTGATGGGATCAGATGCCATGATCTCAGTTTTCGTTGAGCTTTAAGCTAACTTTTTCACTCTCCTCTTTCATTTTCATCAAGAAGCTCTTTAGTTCTTCTTTGCTTTCTACAATAATGGTGTCATCTGCATATCTGAGGTTATTGATATTTTTCCTGGCAATCTTGATTCCAGCTTGTAATTCATCCAGCCCAGCATGTCGCATGATGTACTCTGTATGTAAGTTAAACAAGGAGGGTGATAATATATAGCCTTGACATACTCCTTTCCCAATTTGGAACCAGTCTGTTGTTCCACATCCAGTTCTAACTGTTGCTTCCCAATTTGCATACAGATTTCTCAAGAGGCATGTCAGGTGGCCTGGTATTCCCATCTCTATCAGAATTTTCCACAGTTTGTGGTGATCCACATGGTCAAAGACTTTGGCATAGTTAATAAAGCCAAAGTAGATATTTTTCTGGAACTCTCTTGCTTTTTCGATGATCCAACGTATGTTGAAACAGTATGAAAGGGGCCATGCTAAGTAAATCTTTAATTAAATTTTCTGTTGATGGGCAGGGCAGTGTTCGCTCCCTATTATGTGATCTGAGACTAAGCTATCGTGGAGGTAATGAAGACTAAGGCGACCTCCTTCAAAAGTTCCTGTGCACACACTGCCACAGTGAGTACCCCCGACCCTGCCGCAGGCCACCGCAGACCCACAACACCTCTGGAGACTCCTGGGCACTCACAGGCAAGTCTGGGTCTATCTCTTGTAGGATCACTGCTCCATTCTCTTGGGTCCTGTTGCACACAAGGTTTTGTTTGTACGCTCCAAGAGTATGTTTCCCCCAATCATGTATAAGTTCTGGTGGCTCTATGGTGGGGTTAATGGCAACCTCCTCCAACAGGCCTTATGCCACACCCATGTTGGCTGCAGCCACAGCCCCTGCCCGTGCAGCAGGTCACTGCAGACATGTACCTCCACAGGAGACACTCAAACAGTCAAAGGCAGTTTTGTCTCAGTCTCTGCAGGGTCTCTTGGTGTGCACAAGGTTTTCTTTGAGCTCTCTGAGTGTCTCTGGCGGGTATGGGGCTTGATTCTAAATGCAATTTTGCCCCTCTTACAGTCTTTGCTTTAGTTTATGATAAGTGAAAATACAAACAAAGCTAGTGGAGGTGATGTAATTCCAGTTGAGCTATTTCAAATCCTGAAAGATGATGCTGTGAAAGTGCTGCACTCAATATGCCAGCAAGTTTGGAAAACTCAGCAGTGGCCACAGGACTGGAAAAGCTGTTTTCATTCCAATCCCAAAGAAAGGCAATGCCAAAGAATGCTCAAACTACCTCACGGTTGCATTCATCTCACATGCTAGTAAAGTAATGCTCAAAATTCTCCAAGCCAGGCTTCAGCATTATGTGAACCGTGAACTTCCAGAAGTTCAAGCTGGTTTTAGAAAAGGCAGAGGAACCAGAGATCAAATTGCCAACATCTGCTGGATCATGGAAAAAGCAAGAGAGTTCCAGAAAAACATCTATTTCTGCTTTATTGACTATGCCAAAGCCTTTGACTGTGTGGATCACAATAAACTGTGGAAAATACCAGACCTCCTGACCTGCCTCTTGAGAAATCTGTATGCAGCTCAGGAAGCAACAGTTAGAACTGGACGTGGAACAATAGACTGGGTCCAAATAGGAAAAGGAGTACGTCAAGGCTGTATATTGTCACCCTGCTTAAACTTATATGCAGAGTACATCATGAGAAACATTGGGCTGGAAGAAGCACAAGCTGGAATCAAGACTGCCGGGAGAAATATCAATAACCTCAGGTATTCAGATGACACCACCCTTATGGCAGAAAGTGAAGAGGAACTAAAGAGCCTCTTGATGAAAGTAAAAGAGGAGTGTGAAAAAGTTTGCTTAAAGCTCAATATTCAGAAAACGAAGATCAGGGCATCTAGTCCCATCACTTCATGGGAAATAGATGGGGAAACAGTAGAAACAGTGTCAGACTTTATTTTTTGGGGCTCCAAAATCACTGCAGATGGTGACTGCAGCCATGAAATTATGATGTATGGCAAAACCAATCAATATTGCAAAGTAATTAGCCTCCAATTAAAATAAATAAATTTATATTTAAAAAAATAAAGACATGGCAAATATTTCCAACCAGTTTGTTATATTATAAGGCAATAAAAAATAAATAATTAAAAGATGCTTACTTCTTAAAAGGAAAGTTATGACCAACCTAGATAGCATATTCAAAAGTATAGACATTACTTTGCCAACAAAGGTCCCTCTAGTCAAGGCTACAGTAGTCATGTATGGATGTGAGAGTTGGACTGTGAAGAAAGCTGAGTGCTGAAGAATTGATGCTTTTGAACTGTGGTGTTGGAGAAGACTTGAGAGTCCCTTGGACTGCAAGGAGATCCAACCAGTCCATCCTAAAGGAGATCAGTCCTGGGTGTTTATTGGAAGGACTGATGCTGAAGCTGAAACTCCAATACTTTGGCCACCTGATGGAAGAGTTGACTCATTGGAAAAGACTCTGGTCCTGGGAAGGATTGGGGGCAGGAGGAGAAGGAGACAACTGAGAATGAGATGGCTGGATGGCATCACCAACTCGATGGACAAGAGTTTGAGTAACTCCGGGAGTTGGTGATGGACAGGGAGGCCTGGTGTTCTGTGATTCATGGGGTCACAAAGAGTCGGACGCGACTAAGCAACTGAACTGAGCTGAACTGAAGTGAAAATAATGAATGTGGTATCACTTAAATGCACTAAAGTTTTGACAAAGTTGGTTCAGAAATAAATTCATTTAAGATGGTTTAAAGTCCTCTGAATCCTTTACCAACAAATATTACTGCAAGATTTCAATTCAATTTTCTCTTTGTTGAAATGACAAACTGATCATTCAGGATTCACTCTTCTCCTTAAAATATGGACTAAATCTTTATTTACATGTGGGTCATCTGTCCAAATAGTAGAGGTCCTATATTTTCCCCAAAATAACTGTGTGCTTTGGGTTAACTTTTGGCATGCCTGGTATTGTTTTTAAATAAAAACAAAAAACTCACTTCTGAAGAAACTCAAGTCCTTAAAATTATGTTATCTTCTGCTATTTTTTTTATTTTAGAACACTGTATTACTGGCTTAGAGAGTAAAACTACAAATATTTATTGTTCTCAAATACTTAATATTCTTATGTGACCAATTCACTGCAATTAACATTTTTTATATCAACTTCCAAAACCAGACTCTAATTACAGAAATATAGAACTCCTTGAACACAAGAGTTAGAGGTGCTGATCCCCACACAATTAAAAATCTGACTATAACTTTATAGTCAGTCCTTTTTATCCAGTTCTGCATCTGCAGATTCAATAAACCACAGATGGTGTAGTACTTAGCATGCATTTTTTTAATCTGCATGAAAGTAGATCTATCCAGTTCAAGCCCATGTTGTTCAAATGTCAACTATAAAACTAGTACTAAATACTTCTGCAACCCAAATTATGTGTCATCTCTTGGATCAGTTAGTTCAGTTCAGTCGCTCAGTCGTGTCCAACTCTTTGCGACCCCATGAATCGCAGGACACCAGGCCTCCCTGTCCATCACCAACTCCCAGAGTTCACTCAGACTCACATCCATTGAGTCAGTGATGCCATCCAGCCACCTCATCCTCTGTCGTCCCCTCTTCCTCCTGCCCCAATCCATCCCAGTTGACTCCAATGAGTCAACTCTTTGCATGAGGTGGCCAAAGTACTGGAGTTTCAGCTTTAGCATCATTCCTTCCAAAAAAACCCAGGGCTGATCTCCTTCAGAATGGACTGGTTGGATCTCCTTGCCGTCCAAGGGACTCTCAAGAGTCTTCTCCAACACCACAGTTCAAAAGCATCAAATCTTCAGTGCTCAGCCTTCTTCACAGTCCAACTCTCACATCCATACATGACTACTGGAAAAACCATAGCCTTAACTAGATGGACCTTTGTTGGCAAAGTAATGTCTCTGCTTTTGAAATTGCTATCTAGGTTGGTCATAACTTTTCTTCCAAGGAGTAAGTGCCTTTTAATTTCATGGCGCTGCAGTCACCCTCTGCAGTGATTTTGGAGCCCAAAAAAATAAAATCTGACACTTTCCGCTTGCTGTTTCCCCTCTATTTCCCATGAAGGGATAGGACCAGATCCATGATTCGTTTTCTGAATATTGATTTTTAAGCCAACTTTTTCACTCTCCTCTTTTACTTTCATCAAGAGGCTTTTTAGTTCCTCTTCACTTTCTGCCATAAGGGTAGTGTCATCTGCATATCTGAGGTTATTGATATTTTCTCCCGGCAATCTTGATTCCAGCTTGCTTCTTTCCAGTCCAGTGTTTCATGATGTACTCTGCATAGAAGTTAAATAAGCAGGTAACAATATACAGCCTTGACGTACTCCTTTTCCTATTTGGAACCAGTCTGTTGTTTATGTCCAGTTCTAACTGTTGCTTCCTGACCTGCATACAGATTTCTCAAGAGGCAGGTCAGGTGGTCTGGTATTCCCATCCCTTTCAGAATTTCTCTTTCAGAAATTCACAGTTTATTGTGATCCACACAGTCAACGGCTTTGGCATAGTCAATATAGCAGAAATAGATGTTTTTCTGAAACTCTCTTGCTTTTTCCATGATCCAATGGATGTTTGACAATTTGATCTTTGGTTCCTCTGCCTCTTCTAAAACCAGCTTGAACATCAGGAAGTTCACAGTTCACATATTGGCTGAAGCCTGGCTTGGAGAATTTTGAGCATTACTTTACTAGCATGTGAGATGACTGCAATTGTGCGGTAGTTTGAGCATTCTTTGGCATTGCCTTTCTTTGGGATTGGCAAAGTATC
>NW_017213862.1:0-15211 GCF_001704415.2 Capra hircus | reverse complement strand
ATCTGTGGATTTCCTCGAGGCTTTCCCACTAGAGGCTTTCCACACTCCCATGCATGTCGCCACCGCGATCCTGGGTTGAAAGTCGAGGCAGTGTAGGGAAAACAGGTTTCCCTGGAATGGACTGAGACATCTGGGGGACTCTGGGAATGGTGACACGACCCTGGAATTCCTCTTGCTTTTCCTATGGAGAGCGCCTCCTCTTGAGATGCGACGGGAACGCCGGGAATTCTTTCACGTCCACGCAGGGAAAGGATCCCTGCCCTCGAGCTAGGAGGCGGAAACGGGGCTCCTTTGGATGAGGGCGGGACTCTCGTGCTTCCTCTCGAGTGGAGACAGGTAAGTTGGGGAACTTCTTGATTTGCAGCAAGGGTGTGATAGACCTTTTGGAAGTTCCAGAGGTTAGGTGTGATGAGCCTCGAGACGCCTCAGCGGATATGGGCCTCATCTCGCCTGGAGGGGAGAACCTCCTGGATTTTCTCGAGTTGCGGCAGGTGCTCTAGACTTACGACGGGGAACTCAGGGACCCGCTCTGGTGGCCTCAGGAAAGAAGAGTCCCCATGCTAGTTCCACTGAGGCCTCTCGGGATTCCTCCCCCGTCGATGCCGGGGCCTAAGACCTTGTGTGGAGTCCGTGCCGGAACCTGAGGATTCCTCTCCAGTGCTGACATGGATCTTGGGGTACTTCTGGAGTCTCCCGCGGGGAGTCCGTCCTCGTCTCTAGTGGGGGCATGCACTTGCGCTTTCCTCCCGAGCTGTAGCAGCAGTGTCACTCTTCCCTTCGCGTGTATCAAGGGATCTGTGGCTTTCCCTCGAGGCTTTCCCACGAGGCTTTCCCACGAGGCTTTCCCACAGGGCTGTCCCACGTGCCACCGTGGTGTGTCTCGATCCTTGGTTTGAAAGTCGAGGCAGTGCAGGGAAAACAGGTTTCCCTGGAATGGACTGAGACATCTGGGGGGCTCTGGGAATGGTGGCACGACCCTGGAGTTCCTCTCGCCTTTCCTCTGGAGAGCGCCTCCTCTAGAGATGCGACGGGAACTCGGGGAATTCTCTCCCGACCACGAAGGGAAAGGATACCTCCTCTCGAGCTAGGAGGCGGAAACGGGGCTCCTCTGGATGTGGGCCTGACTCTAGTGCTTCCTCTCGAGTGGAGATGGGCATGTCGGGGAACTTGTAGAGTTGCAGCAAGGGCGTGAAGGACCCTTTGGAAGTTCCAGAGGTTAGGTGTGATTTGCCTCCAGACGCCTCAGCGGAAATGGGCCTCATCTCGCCTGGAGGGGAGAACCTCCTGGATTTTCTCGAGTTGCGGCAGGTGCTCTAGACTTACGACGGGGAACTCAGGGACCCGCTCTGGTGGCCTCAGGAAAGAAGAGTCCCCATGCTAGTTCCACTGGGGCCTCTCGGGATTCCTCCCCCGTCGATGCCGGGGCCTAAGACCTTGTGTGGAGTCCTTGCCGGAACCTGAGGATTCCTCTCCAGTGCTGACATGGATCTTGGGTTACTTCTGGAGTCTCCCGCGGGGAGTCCGTCCTCGTCTCTAGTGGGGGCATGCACTTGCGCTTTCCTCCCGAGCTGTAGCAGCAGTGTCACTCTTCCCTTCGCGTGTATCAAGGGATCTGTGGCTTTCCCTCGAGGCTTTCCCACGAGGCTTTCCCACGAGGCTTTCCCACAGGGCTGTCCCACGTGCCACCGTGGTGTGTCTCGATCCTTGGTTTGAAAGTCGAGGCAGTGCAGGGAAAACAGGTTTCCCTGGAATGGACTGAGACATCTGGGGGGCTCTGGGAATGGTGGCACGACCCTGGAGTTCCTCTCGCCTTTCCTCTGGAGAGCGCCTCCTCTAGAGATGCGACGGGAACTCGGGGAATTCTCTCCCGACCATGAAGGGAAAGGATACCTCCTCTCGAGCTAGGAGGCGGAAACGGGGCTCCTCTGGATGTGGGCCTGACTCTAGTGCTTCCTCTCGAGTGGAGATGGGCATGTCGGGGTACTTGTAGAGTTGCAGCAAGGGCGTGAAGGACCCTTTGGAAGTTCCAGAGGTTAGGTGTGATTTGCCTCCAGACGCCTCAGCGGAAATGGGCCTCATCTCGCCTGGAGGGGAGAACCTCCTGGATTTTCTCGAGTTGTGGCAGGTGCTCTCGCCTTACGACGGGGACCACAGGGACCCGCTCTGGTGGCCTCAGGAAAGGCCAGTCCCCATGCGAGTTGCTAGGGGCCTCTTGGGATTCCTCTCCTGACGATGCCGGGGCCTAAGACCTTGTGTGGAGTCGGTGGCGGAACCTTAGGATTCCTCTCCAGTGCTGACATGGATTTTGGGGTACTTCTGGAGTCTCCGCAGGGGAGTCAGTCCTCGTCACGAGTTGCGGCATGCACGTGCGCTTTCCTCCCGAGGAGTAGCAGCAGTGTCACGCTTCCCTTCGCGTGGATCAAGGGATCTGTGGTTTCCCTCCAGGCTTGCCCAGGAGGCTTTCCCACAGGGCTGTCCCATGTGCCACCGTGGTGTGAGTCGATCTTCGGCTTGAAAGTCGAGGCAGTGCAGGGAAAACAGGTTTCCCTGGAAATGACTGAGATATCTGGGGGATCTGGGAATGGTGGCACGACCCTGGAGTTCCTCTCGCCTTTCCTGTGGAGAGCGCCTCCTCCTGAGATGCGACGGAAATGCCGGGAATTCTTTCCCGACCACGCAGGGGAAGGATCCCTCCTCTCTAGCTAGGAGGCGGAAACGGGACTCCTCTGGATGAGGGCGGGACTCTCGTGATTCCTCTCGAGTGGAGACGGGTATGTCGGGGAACTTCTTGAGTTGCAGCAAGGGTGTGAAAGACCCTTTGTAAGTTCCAGATGTTAGGTGTGATTAGCCTCGAGACGCCTCAGCGGAAATGGGCCTCATGTCGCCTGGAGGGGAGAACCTCCTGGATTTTCTCGAGTTGGGGCATGTGCTCTCGACTTACGACGGGGACCTCATGGACCCGCTCTGGTGGCCTCAGGAAAGGCCAGTCCCCAAGCGAGTTCCTCGGGGGCCTCTCGGGATTCCTCTCCCGTCGATGCCGGGGCCTAAGCCTGCCGGGAGCCAGTGTGAGGAAGCTCGCCCGTGACAAGGTTATGAGGAAGGAAGCTGACATACGCAAGGCGTGCTCAGACTTCAGGGACCCCTCTGGAAATTTTTAAGCATGTACCCCAACAAAAATCTGCCGGTTTTTGTGCTCTACTTTTTCACTCTTCTGACCTTTTCTGGAAAAAGTCAATTCAGGGCGTTAGTCTTCTGCATTTGAAAGAGTGTTTCAATCCAAAAACCCTCTGATGGCTTCCTAGCCTGCCTGTAGAACTCGTACAGCTGCGCTTGTGATTGTTTGAGGCCTCCTGACCGCCGGAGGCACAGGAAGCTTAAAACATCCTAGGAATGCAGGAGCTTCTGAGGAGTCAGAATCTTTAGAATAGGACTGATTAAAAGTTTCATTTTTTGGGTCAATGCTTGCTGCCAAATTTTCATATCCTTTATTTTTAGATATAGTTGGTATGTGAAAAACAAGTAGTAGACCTGGTATTAGCAACATTAGATCTTTGAGTTAAGTACCTTCTTTGTTATAACCCACTGCACCTTTGTTCTATAGAGATGTAACTTTAGTGCTTTAAGGAGATGCAGATTAAAGAAAAACACTTCAGGGGAAACAAAATTAACATTCATTAAGGAAGAGAGCCAAAAAGTGTTAACAATCCTCTTGGCCAGAAGATAATGTAAATTACCTGAGACCTTTTGTATACAAAATGATATACAGAAAGAATCTGGGTTGCGAACACTACATAATTTTGTGTTATCCATTGATCTCCATGTATTATCAAAAGTATAAAAGACCTTCTGAACAATAAAGGAGGAGGCCAGGGGCCGGGGGCCAGATTCTCGGACCAGCTTCTCGAACTAGTCTCTCAGCCTGGTTTCTTGGGACTCTGGCTCCCCCCGTGTCTTTCTCCCTCTTTCTTCTTCTCTACCTTTCCTTCTACTGCTCTTTACTATAACTTCAGGCTGAATCTCCACAAGGAGTGCGGAGGCTCGCCAGGTCTACTTACTTGGCCTGGCTGTTAAGACCCGCATGAAAGGGAGCTTAAGGCGAGGCACCCTTAGATATTCAAGCGGGCGCCGGTGGCCCAACGTAGGTGGTGCAAATTCCTTGTCTGGAATTTTATTGGCCGTCCGCGAAAACCAAGCTATTCAGCACTCTTCCTCCACTTAATCTTCTTACTACACTATAGTTTCCTAATGTAATCTTACATCAATAAATAAACAAGTCTTTCCACACCAACGCCGTCCACCCTTCGAATTCCCTGGATCCACCGGGGCTGGACCCCGGCATAAGACCTTGTGTGGATTCGGTGCCGGAACCTGAGGATTCCTCTCCAGTGCTGACATGGATCTTGGGGTACTTCTGGAGTCTCCCCAGGGGAGTCAGTCCTCGTCTCGAGTGGGGGCATGCACGTGCGCTTTCCTCCCAAGCTGTAGCAGCAGTGTCACGCTTCCCTTTCGCGAGGATCAAGGGATCTGTGGCTTTCCCACGAGGCTTTCCCACAGGGCTGTCCCATGTGCCACCGTGGTGTGAGTCGATCCTCGGCTTGAAAGTCGAGGCAGCGCAGGGAAAACAGGTTTCCCTGGAATGGACTGAGACATCTTGGGGACTCTGGGAATGGGGCCTGATCCTGGAGTTCTTCTCGCCTTTCCTGTGGAGAGCGCCTCCTCTTGAGATGCGACGGGAACGCTAGGAATTCTTTCCCGACCACGCAGGGAAAGGAACCCTCCTCTCGAGCTAGCAGGCGGAAACGGGGCCACTCTGGATATGGGCGGGACTCTCCCATTCCTCTAGAGTGGAGACGGGTATGTCGGGGAACTTCTTGAGGTGCAGCAAGGGTGTGAAAGACCCTTTGGAAGTTCCAGAGTTTAAGTGTGATTACCCCCTACTTGCCTCAGCGGAAATGGGCGTCATCTCGTCTGGAGGGGAGAACCTCCTGGATTTTCTCGAGTTGCGGCAGGTGCTCTCGACTTACGAAGGGGCCTCAGGGATCCGTTCTGGTGGACTCAGTAAAGGCCAGTCCCCATGGGAGTTGCTCGGGGGCCTCTCGGGATTCCTCTCCCGTCGATGCTGGGGCCTAAGACCTTGTGTGGACTCAGTGCCGGAACCTGAGGATTCCTCTCCAGTGCAGACATGGATCTTGAGGGTACTTCTGGATTCTCCTCAGGGCAGTCAGTCCTGGTCTCGAGTGGGGGCATGCACTTGCGCTTTCCTCCCGAGCTGTAGCAGCAGTGTCGCGCTTCCCTTCGCGTGGATCAAGGGATCTGTGTCTTTCCCTCGAAGCTTTCCCACGAGGCTTTCCCACAGGGCTGTCCCACGTGCAACCGTGGTGTGAGTCGATCCTCGGCTTGAAAGTCGAGGCAGTGCAGGGAAAACAGTTTTCCCTGGAATGGACTGAGACATCCGGGGGACTCTGGGAATGGTGGCACGACCCTGGAGTTCCTCTCGCCTTTCCTGTGGAGAGCGCTTCCTCTTGAGATGCAACGGGAACGCCGGGAATTCTTTCCCGACCACGCTGGGAAAGGATCCCTCCCCTCGAACTAGGAGGCGGAAACGGGGCTCCTCCGGATGGGGGCGGGACTCTCGTGCTTCCTCTCCAGTGGAGACGGGTATGTCGGGGAACTTCTTGAGTTGCAGCAAGGGTGTGAAGGACCCTTTGGAAGTTCCAGATGTTAGATGTGATTAGCCTCGAGACTCCTCAGCGGAAATGGGCCTCATCTCGCCTGGAGGGGAGAACCTTCTGGATTTTCTCGAGTTGCGTCAGGTGCTCTCGACTTACGACGGGGACCTCAGGGACCCGCTCTGGTGGCCTCAGGAAAGGCCAGTCCCCATGCGAGTTGCTCGGGGGCCTCTCGGGATTCCTCTCCTGTCGATGCCGGGGCCTAAGACCTTGTGTGGACTCGGTGCCGGAACCTGAGGATTCCTCTCCAGTGCTGACATGGACCTTGGGGTACTTCTGGTGTCTCCCCAGGGGAGTCAGTCCTCGTCTCGAGTGGGGGCATGCACGTGCCCTTTCCTCCCGAGCTGTAGCAGCAGTGTCACGCTTCCCTATGCGTGGATAAAGGGGTATGCGGCTTTCCCTCGAGGCTTTCCCACGAGGCTTTCCCACGAGGCTTTTCCACAGGGCTGTCCCACCTGTCACCATGTTGTGATTCGATCCTCGGCTTGAAAGTCGAGGCAGTGCAGGGAAAACAGATTTCCCTGGAATGTACTGAGACATCTGGGGGACTCTGGGAATGGTGGCAAGACCCTGGAGTTCCTCTCGCCTTTCTTGTACAGAGAGCCTCCTCTTGAGATGGGTCGGGAATGCCGGGAATTCTTTCCCGACCACGAAGGGAAAGGATACCTCCTCTCGAGGTAGCAGGCGGAAACGGGGCCCCTCTGGATGTGGGCGGGACTCTCGTGCTTCCTCTCGAGGGGAGACAGTATGTCGGGGAACTTCTTGAGTTGCAGAAAGGGTGTGAAGAACCCTTTGGAAGTTCCAGAGGTAAGGTGAATATCCTGGAGACGCCTCAGCGGAAATGGGCCTCATCTCGCCTGGAGGAGAGAACCTCCTGGATTTTCTCGAGTTGCGGCAGGTGCTCTCGACTTACGACGGGGACCTCAGGGACCCGCTCTGGGGGCCTCAGGAAAGCCCAGTCCCCATGCGAGTTGCTCGGGGGCCTCTCGGGATACCTCTCCCTTCGATGCTGGGGCCTAAGCCCTTGTGTGGAGTCGGTGCCGGAACCTGAGGGTTCCTCTCCCTACTGACATAGATCTTGGGGTACTTCTGCAGTCTCCCCAGGGGAGTCAGTCCCCGTCTCGAGTGGGGGCATGCACGTGCGCTTTCCTCCCGAGCCGTAGAAGCAGTGTCACGCTTCCCTACGCGTGGATCAAGGGATCTGTGGCTTTCCCTCGAGGCTTTCGCACGAGGCTTTCCCACAGGGCTGTCCCACGTTCCATCGTGGTGTGAGTCGATCCTCGGCTTGAAAGTCGAGGCAGTGCAGGGAAAACAGTTTTCCCTGGAATGGACTGAGACATCCAGGGGACTCTGGGAATGGTGGCATGACCCTGGAGTTCCTCTCGCCTTTCCTGTGGAGAGCGCCTCCTGTTGAGATGCAACGGGAACGCCGGGAATTCTTTCCCGACCACGCTGGGAAAGGATCCCTCCTCTCGAGCTAGGAGACGGAAACGGGGCTCCTTTGGATGTGGGCGGGACTCTCGTGCTTCCTCTCAAGTGGAGACGGGTATGTCTGGGAACTTCTTGAGTTGCAGCAAGGGTGTGAAGGACCCTTTGGAAGTTCCAGACGTTAGATGTGATTAGCCTCGAGACTCCACAGCGGAAATGGGCCTCATCTTGCCTGGAGGGGAGAACATCCTGGATTTTCTCGAGTTGTGTCAGGTGCTCTCGACTTACGACGGGGACCTCAGGGACCCGCTCTGGTGGCCTCAGGAAAGGCCAGTCCCCATGCGAGTTGCTCGGGGGCCTCTCGGGATTCCTCTCCCGTCGATGCCGGGGCCTAAGACCTTGTGTGGCGTCGGTGCCGGAACCTAAGGATTCCTCTCCAGTGCTGACATGGATCTTGGGGTACTTCTGAGGTCTCCCCAGGGGAGTCAGTCCTCGTCTCGAGGGGAGGCATGCACGTGGGCTCTCCTCCCGAGCTGTAGCAGCAATGTCACGCTTTCCTTCACGTGGATCAAGGGATCTGTGGCTTTCCCTCGAGGCTTTCACACGAATCTTTCCCATGAAGCTTTCCCACAGGGCTGTCCCACGTGCCACCGTGGTGTGAGTCGATCCTCGGCTTGAAAGTCGAGGCAGTGCAGGGAAACAGGTTTCCCTGGAATGGACTGAGACATCTGGGGGACTCTGCGAATGGTGGCACGACACTGGAGTTCCTCTCGCCTTTCCTGTGGAGAGCGCCTCCTCTTGAATTGCGACGGGAACTCGGTGAATTCTATCCAGACAACACACGGAAAGGATCCCACCTCTGGAGCTAAGAGGCAGAAATGGGGCTCCTCTGGATGTGGGTGGGACTCTCGTGCTTCCTCTCGAGTGCAGACGGGTATGTCGGAGAACTTCTTGAGTTACAGCAAGGGTGTGAAGGACCCTTTGGAAGTTCCAGAGGTTAGGTGTGATTAGCCTCAAGACGCCTCAGCGGAAATAGGCCTCATCTTGCCTGGAGGGGAGAACCTCCTGGATTTTCTCGAGTTGCGGCAGGTGCTCTCGACTTATGACGGGGACCTCAGGGACCCGCTCTGGTGGACTCAGTAAAGGCCAGTCCACATGCGCATTGCTCAGGGGCCTCTCGTTATTCCTCTCCCGTCGATGCCGGGGCCTAAGACCTTGTGTGAATTCGGTGCCGGAACTTGAGGATTCCTCTCCAGTGCTGACATGGATCTTGGGGTACTTCTGGAGTCTCCCCAGGGGAGTCAGTCGTAGTCTCGAGTGGGGGCATGCACGTGCGATTTCCTCCAGAGCTGTAGCAGCAGTGTCACGCTTCCCTTCACGTGGATCAAGGGATCTGTGGCTTTCCCTAGAGACTTTCCCACGAGGCTTTCCCACGGGGCTTTCCCACGAGGCTTTCCCACAGGGCTGTCCCACGTGCCACCGTGGTGTGAGTCGATCCTCAGCTAGAAAGTCAAGGCAGTGCAGAGAAAACAGGTTTCCCTGGAATGGACTGAGACATCTGGGGGACTCTGGGAATGGTGGCAGGTACCTGGAGTTCCTCTCGCTTTTCCTCTGGAGAGCGCCTCCTCTTCAGATGTGACGGGAACGCCGCGAATTCTTTCCTGACCACGCAGGGAAAGGATCAAACCTCTCGAGCTAGGAGGCGGAAACGTGGCTCCTCTTGATGTGGGCGGGACTTTCCTGCTTCCTCTCGAGTGGAGACGGGTATGTCGGGGAACTTCTTGAGTTGCAGCAAGGGTGTGAAGGACCCTTTGGAAGTTCCAGAGGTTAGGTGTGATTTTCCTGGAGACGCCTCAGCGGAAATGGGCCTCATCTCGCCTGGAGGGGAGAACCTCCTGGATTTTCTCGAATTGCGGCAGGTGCTCTCGACTTACGACTGGGACCTCAGGGACCCGCTCTTGTGGCCTCAGGAAAGGCCAGTCCCCATGTGAGTTGCTCGGGGGCCTCTCGGGATTCCTCTCCCCTCGATGCCGGGGCCTAAGACCTTGTGTGGAGTCAGTGCCGGAACGTGAGGATTCCTCTGCAGTGCCGACATGGATCTTCGGAGTCTTCTGAAGTCTCCCCAGAGGCGTATGTCCTCGTCTCGAGTGGGGGCATGCACGTGCGCTTTCCTCCCGACCTGTAGCAGCAGTGTCACGGTTCCCTTCGCTTGGATCAAGGTATCAGGGGCTTTCCCTCGAGGCTTTCCCATGAGGCTTTCCCACGAGGCTTTCCCACAGGGCTTTTCCACGTGCCCTTGTGGTGTGAGTCGATCCTCAGCTTGAAAGTGGAGGCAGTGCAGGGAAAACAGGTTTCCCTGGAGTGGACTGAGACATCTGGGGGACTCTGGGAATGGGGCCTGATACTTGAGTTCCTCTCGCCTTCACTGTGGAGAGCGCCTCCTCTTGAGATGAGACGGGAACGCTAGGAATTCTTTCAGGACCACGCAGGGAAAGGATCCCTCCTCTCGAACTAGCAGGCGGAAACGGGGCCACTCTGGATACGGGCGGGACGCTCGGGTTCCTCTTGAGTGGAGACGGGTATGTCGGGGAACTTCTTGAGTTACAGCAAGGGTGTGAAGGACCCTTTCGAAGTTCGAGAGTTTAAGTGTGATTACCCCGTAGTTGCCTCAGCCGAAATGGGCCTCATCTCGCCTGGAGGGGAGAACTTCCTGGATTTTCTCGACTTGCGGCAGGTGCTCTCGACTTACGACGAGGGCCTCAGGGACCCGCTCTGGTGGCCTCAGGAAAGGCCAGTCCCCATGCGAGTTTCTCCCGGGCCTCTCGGGATTCCTCTCCCGTCGATGCTGGGGCCTAAGACCTTGTGTGGACTCAGTGACGGAACCTGAGGATTCCTCTCCAGTGCCGACATGGATCTTGTGGTACTTCTGGAGTCTCCCCAGGGGAGTCAGTCCTCGTCACGAGAGAGGGCATGCACGTGTGATTTCCTCCGGAGCTGTAGCAGCAGTTTCACGCTTCCCTTTTTGTGGATCAAGGGATCTGTGGCTTTCCCTCTAGACTTTCCCATGACGCTTTCCCACGAGGCTTCCCACAGGGCTTTCCCACGTGCCACTGTGGTGTGAGTCGATCCTTGGCTTTAAAGTCGAGGCAGTGAAGGGAAAACAGATTTCCCTGGAATGGACTGAGACATCTGGGGGACTCAGGGAATGGTGGCACGACCCTGGAGTTCCTCTCGCCTTTCCTGTGGAGAGCGCCTCCTCTTGAGATGCGACGGGAACCCGGGAATTCTTTCCCGACCACGCAGGGAAAGGATCCATCCTCTCGAGCTAGGAGGCGGAAACGGGGCTCCTCTGGATTTGGGCGGGACATTCGTGCTTCCTCTCGAGTGGAGACGGCTATGTCGGGGAACTTCTTGAGTTGCAGCAAGGGTGTGAAGGACGCTTTGGAAGTTCCAGATATTAGATGTGATTAGCCTCGAGACGCCTCAGCGGAAATGGGCCTCATCTCGCCTGAAGGGGAGAACCTCCTGGATTTTCTCGAGTTGCGGCAGGTGCTCTCGACTTACGACGGGGACCTCTGGGACCCGCTCTGGTGGCCTCAGGAAAGGCCAGTTGCCATGGAAGTTGCTCCTGGGCCTCTCGGGATTCCTCTCCCGAAGATGCCGGGGCCTAAGACCTTGTTTGGAGTCGGTGCCGGAACCTGAGGATTCCTCTCCAGTGTTGACATGGATCTTGGCGTCCTTAAAGGCGAGATGAGGCCCATTTGCGCTGAGGCGTCTGGAGGCTAATCACACCTATCCTCTGGAACTTCCAAAGGTCCTTCACATCCTTTCTGCAACTCAAGAAGTTCTCCGACATACCCGCTCCACTCGAGAGTATCAAGATCTTCCCGCCCACTTTCAGAGGAGCACCGTTTCCACCTCATAGCTCGAGAGGAGGGGTCCTTTACCTTCGTGGTCTGTAAAGCATTCCCGGCGTTCCAGTCGCATCTCAAGAGGAGGCCCTCTCCACAGGAAAGGCGAGAGAAACTCCAGGGTCGTTCCACCATTCCCAGAGTCCCCCAGATATCTCTGTCAATTCCAGGGAAACCTGTTTTCCCTCCACTGCCTCGACTTTCAAGCCGAGGATCGACTCACACCACGGTGGCACGTGGGACAGTCCTGAGGAAAATCCTCGAGGGAAAGCCTCATTGGAAAGCCTCGAGGGAAAGCTGCAGATCCCTTGATACACGCTATCGGAAGTGTGACACTGCTTCCACAGATCGGGAGGAAATTGAACGTGCATGCCCCCACTCGAGACTAGGACTGACTAACCCGGGGAGACTCCAGAAGTACCCCATGATCCATGTCAGCACTGGAGAGGAATCCTCACGTTCCGGCACCGACTCCACACAAGGTCTTAGGCCCCGGCATCGACGGGAGAGGAAACCCAAGAGGCCCCCGAGCAACTCGCATGGGGACTGGCCTTTCCTGAGGCCACCAGATCGGGTCCCTGAAGTCCCCGTCATAAGTCGACAGCACCTGCCGCAACTCGAGAAAATCCAGGAGGTTCTCCCCTCCAGGCGAGATGAGGCCCATTTCCGCTGTGGCGTCTCAAGGTTAATCACACATAACCTCTGGAACTTCCAAAGGGTCCTTCACACCCTCGATGCAACTCAAGAAGTTCCTGGACATACCCGTCTTCACTCGAGAGGAAGCACGAGAGTCCCGCCCACATCCAGAGGAGCCCCGTTTCCGCATCCTAGCTCGAGAGGAGGGATCCTTTCCCTGCGTGTTCGGGAAAGAATTGCCGGCGTTCCCGTCTCATCTCAAGAGGAGGCGCTCTCCACAGGAAAGGCGAGAGGAACTCCAGGGTCATGCCACCATTCCCAGAGTCCCCCAAATGTCTCAGTCCATTCCAGGGAAACCTGTTTTCCCTGCACTGCCTCGACTTTCAAGCCGAGGATCAACTCACACCACGGAGCACGTGGGACAGCCCTGTGGGAAACCCTCGAGGAAAGCCTCGATGGAACGCCACAGATTCCATGATCCCCTCGAAGGAAAGCGTGACACTGCTGCTACAGCTCGGCAGGAAAGCGCACGTGCATGCCCCCACTCGAGACGAGGACTGACTCCCCTGGGGATACTCCAGAAGTACCTCAAGATCCTTGTAAGCACTGGAGAGGAATCCTCAGGTTCCGGCACCGACTCCCCACAAGGCCTTAGGCCCCGGATCGACGGGAGAGGAATCCCGAGGGGCACCTGAGCAACTTGCATGGGGACTGGCCTTTCCTGAGGCCACCAGAGCGGGTCCCTGAGGTCCCCGGCGTAAGTCGAGAGCACCTGGGGTAACTCGAGAAAATCAAAGAGGTTCTCCCCTCCAGGCGAGATGAGGCCCATTTCCGCTGTGGCGTCTCAAGGTTAATCACACATAACCTCTGGAACTTCCAAAGGGTCCTTCACACCTTTGCTGCAACTCAAGAAGTTCCCTGACATACCCGTCTCCAATCCAGAGGAAGCACGAGAGTCCAACCCAGATCCAGAAGAGCCCCGTTTCCGCCTCATAGCTCGAGAGGAGGGATCCTTCCCCGCGTAGTTGTGAAAGAATTCCCGGCTTTCCCGTCGCATCTCAAGTGGAGGCGCTCTCCACAGGTAAGGCGAGAGGAACTCCAGGGTTGTGCCACCATTTCGAGAGTCCCCCAGATATCTCCGTCCATTCCAGAGAAAACTGTTTTCCCAGCACTGCCTCAACTTTCAAGCCGAGGGTAGACTCACACTACAGTGGCACGTGGGCAGCCCTGTGGGAAAGCCTCGTGGGAAAGCCTCTTGGGAAAGCCTCGAGGGAAAGCCACAGATCCCTTGATCCACGCTAAAGGAAGCGTGACACTGCTGCTACAGCTCGGGAGGAAAGTGCACGTGCATGCCCCCACTCGAGACGAGGACTGACTCACCTGGGGAGACTCCAGAAGTACCCCAAGATCCATGTCAGCACAGGAGAGGAATCCTCAGTTTCCGGCACCGACTCCACACAAGGTTTTCGGCTCCAGCATCTACGGGAGAGAAATTCCGAGAGACACTCGAGCAACATTCATGTGGACTGGCCTTTCCTGAGTCCACCAGAGCGGGTCCCTGAGGTCCCCGTCGTATGACGAGAGCACCTGCCCCAACTCGAGAACATCCAGGAGGTTCTCCCTTCCAGGCAAGATGAGGCCCATTTCCAATGAGGCGTCTGGAGGCTAATCACAACTAACCTCTGGAACTTCCAAAGGGTCCGTCACACCCTTGCTGCTACTCAAAAAGTGCCTCGACATACCCGTCTCCACTCGAGAGGAAGAACGAGTTCCCGCCCACATCCAGAGGAGCCCCGTTACCGCCTCATAGCTGGAGAGGAGGGACACTTTCCCTGCGTGGTCGGGAAAGAATTCCCGACGTTCCCGTCGCATCTCAAGAGGAGGCCCTTTCCACAGTAAAGGCCAGAGGAACTCCAGGTTCGTGCCACCATTCCCAGAGTCCCCCAGATGTCTCCGTCCATTCCAGGGAAACCTGTTTTTCCAGCACTGCCTCAACTTTCAAGCCAAGGGTCGACTCACACTACAGTGACACGTTGGACAGCCCTGTGGGAAAGCCTCTTGGGAAAGCCTCGTGGGAAATTCTCGAGGGAAAGACTCGAAGGAAAGCCACAGATCCCTTGATCCACGCTAAAGGAAGCATGACACTGCTGTTACAGCTCGGGAGCAAAGCGCACGTGGATGCCCCCACTCGAGACGAGGACTGACTCCCCTGGGGAGACTCCACTACTACCCCAAGATCCACGTCAGCACTGGAGAGGAATCATCAGGTTCCGGCTCCGACTCCACACAAGGTCTTAGGCCCCGGCATCGACGGGAGAGGAATCCCGAGAGGCCCCAGGGCAACTTTCATGGGGACTGGCCTTTCCTGAGGCCACCAGAACGGGTCCCTGAGGTCCCCGTCTTAGGTCCAGAGCACCTGCCGCAACTCGAGAAAATCCAGGAGGTTCTCCCTTCCAGGAGAGATGAGGCCCCTTTCCGCTGAGACATCTCAAGGCTAATCACGCCTCACCACTGGAACTTCCAAAGGGTCCTTCACACCCTTGCTGCAACTCAAGAAGTTCCCCGACATACCCGTCTCCACTCGAGAGGAAGCACGAGGTCCCGCCCACCATCCAGAGGAGCCCCGTTTCCGCCTCCTAGCTCGAGAGAAGGGATCCTTTCCCTGCGTGTACGGGAAAGAATTTCCGGCGTTCCCGTCGCATCTCAAGAGGAGGCGCTCTCCACAGGAAAGTCGAGAGGAACTCCAGGGTCGTGCCACCATACCCAAAGTCCCCCTGATGTCTCAGTCCTTTCCAGGGAAACCTGTTTTCCATGCTTTCCCTGCACTGCCACGGCATTCAAGCTGAGGATCGACTCACACCACGGTGGCACGTGGAACAACCCTGTGGGAAAGCCTCATGGGAAGGCCTCGTGGGAAAGCCTACAGGGAAAGCCACAGATCCCTTGATCCACACGAAGGGAAGCGTGACGCTGCTGCTACAGCTCGGGAGGAAAGCGCACGTGCATGCCCCCACTTGAGACGAGGACTGACTCCCCTGGGGAGACTCCAGAAGTATCCCAAGATCCATGTCAGCACTGGAGAGGAACCCTCAGATTCCGGCACCGACTCCACACAAGGTCTTAGGCCCCAAATCGACGGGGAGAGGAATCTCGAGAGGCCCCCGAGCAACTCGCATGGGGACTGGCCTTTCCTGAGGCCACCAGAGCGGGTCCCTGAGGTCCCCGTCATAAGTCGAGAGCACCTGCCGCAGCTCGAGAAAATCCAGGAGGTTCTCCCCTCCAGGCGAGATGAGGCCCATTCCGCTGAGGCGTCTCTAGGCTAATCACACCTAACCTCTGGAAATTCCAAAGGGTCCTTCACACCCTTGCTGCAACTCAAGAAGTTCCCCGACATACCCGTCTCCACTCGAGAGGAAGCACGAGAGTCCCGCCCACATCCAGAGAAGCCCCGTTTCCGCATGCCTAAGCTCGAGAGGAGTAATCATTTCACAGCGTCTTCGGCAAGAA
>NW_017213861.1:0-15212 GCF_001704415.2 Capra hircus | reverse complement strand
GAGAATCCCGAGAGCCCCGAAAACTCGCATGGGGACTGGCCTTTCCAGAGCCCACCAGAGTGGGTCCCTGAGGTCCCCGTCGTAAGTCGAGAGCACCTGCCGCAACTCGAGAACATCCAGGAGGTTCTCCCTCCAGGCGAGATGAGTGCCATTTCCGCTGAGGCATCTCGAGGCTAATCACACCTAACCTCTGGAGCTCCCAAAGGACTTCACACCCCTTGCTGCAACTCAAGAAGTTCCCCGACAATACCCATCTCGACTCGAGAGGAAGCACGAGAGTCCCGCCCCCATCCAGAGGAGCCCCGTTTCCGCTCCTAGCTCGAGAGGAGGGATCCTTTCCCTGCGTGGTCGGGAAAGAATTCCCGGCGTTTCCCGTCGCATCTCAAGAGGAGGCGCTCTCCACAGGAAAGGCGAGAGGAACTCCAGGGTCGTGCCACATTCCCAGAGTCCCCCAGGATGTCTCAGTCCATTCCAGGGAAACCTGCTTTCCCTGCACTGCCTCGACTTTCAAGCCGAGGATCGACTCACACCACGGTGGCACGTGGGACAGCCCTGTGGGAAAGCCTCGTTGGAAAGCCTCGAGGGAAAGCCACAGATCCCTTGATCCACGCGAAGGGAAGCGTGACACTGCTGCTACAGCTCGAGGGAAAGCGCATGTGCATGCCCCCATCGAGACGAGGACTGACTCCACTGGGGAGACTACAGAAGAACCCCAAGATCCATGTCAGCACTGGAGAGGAAAGCTAAGGTTCCGGCACCGACTCCACACAAGATCTTATGCCCCGGCATAGACGGGAGAGGAATCCCGAGAGGCCCCCGAGCAACTCGCTTGGGGACTGGCCTTTCCTGAGGCCACCAGAGCGGGTCCCTGAGGTCCCCGTAGTAAGTCGAGAGCACCTGCTGCAACTCGAGAAAATCCAGGAGGTTCTCCCCTCCAGGCGAGATGAGGCCCATTTCCGCTGAGGCATCTCGAGGCTAATCACACCTAACCTCTGGAACTTCCAAAGGGTTCTTCACACCCTTGCTGCAACTCAAGAAGTTCCTCGACATACCCGTCTCCACTTGAGAGGAAGCACGAGAGTCCCGGCCACATCCAGATGAGCCCCGTTTCCGACTCCTAGCCTGAGATGAGGGATCCTTTCCCTGCTTGGTCGGGAAAGAATTCCCGGCGTTCCCGTCGCATCTCAAGAGGAGGCGCTCTCCACAGGAAAGGCGAGAGGAACTCCAGGGTCGTGACACCATTCCCAGAGACAACCAGGTGTCTCAGTCCATTCCAGGGAAACCTGTTTTCCCTGCACTGCGTCGACTTTCAAGCCGAGGATCGACTCACACCACGGTGGCACGTGGGGCAGCCCTGTGGGAAAGCCTCGTGGGAAAGCCTCGAGGGAAAGCCACAGATCCCTTGATCCACGCGATGGGAAGCGTGACACTGCTGCTACAGCTCGGGAGGAAAGCGCACGTGCATGCCCCCACTCGAGACGAGGACTGAGTCTCCTGGCTAGACTCCAGAAGTACCCCAAGATCCATGTCAGCACTGGAGAGGAATCCTCAGGTTCTGGCACCGACTCCACACGAGGTCTTAGGCCGCGGCATCGATGGGAGAGGAATACCGAGAGGCCCCCGAGCAACTCGCATGGGGACTGGCCTTTCCTGAGGCCACCAGAGCGGGTCCCAGATGTCCCCGTCGTAAGTCGAGAGCACCTGCCGCAACTCGAGAAAATCCAGGAGGTTCGCCCCTCCAGGCGAGATGAGGCCCATTTCCGCTGAGGCGCCGCGAGGCTAATCACACCTACCCTCTGGAACATACAAAGGGTCTTTCACACCCTGGCTGCAACTCAAGAATTTCCCCGACATACCCGTCTCCACTCGAGAGGAATCACGAGAGTCCCGCCCTCATCCAGAGGAGCCCCGTTTCCGCCTCCTAGCTTGAGAGGAGAGATCCTTCCCCTGCGTGGTCGGGAAAGAATTCCCGGCATTTCCGTCGCATCTCAAGAGGAGGCACTCTCCACAGGAAAGGCGAGAGGAACTCCAGGGTCGTGCCACCATTCCCAGAGTCCCCCAGATGTCTCAGTCCATTCCAGGGAAACCTGTTTTCCCTGCACTGCCTCGACTTTCAAGCCGACGATCGACTCACACCACGGTGGCACGTGGGCAGCCTTGTGGGAAAGCCTCGTGGGAAAGCACCGTGGGAAAGCCTCGAGGGAAAGCCACAGATCCCTTGATCCACGCGAAGGGAAGCATGACACTGCTACTACAGCTCGGAAGGAAAGCGCACGTGCATGCCCCCACTCGAGAGGAGGACTGACTCTACTGGGGAGACTCCAGAAGTCCCCCCAGATCCACGTCAGCACTGGAGAGGAATACTCAGGTTCCGGCACCGGCTCCACACAAGATCTTAGGCCCCGGCATCGACGGGAGAGGAATCCCGAGAGGCCCCCGAACAACTCGCATGGGGACTGGCCTTTCCAGAGCCCACCAGAGTGGGTCCCTGAGGTCCCCGTCGTAAGTCGAGAGCACCTGCCGCAACTCGAGAACATCCAGGAGGTTCTCCCCTCCAGGCGAGATGAGTGCCATTTCCGCTGAGGCATCTCGAGGCTAATCACACCTAACCTCTGGAGCTCCCAAAGCGACTTCACACCCTTGCTGCAACTCAAGAAGATCCCCGACATACCCGTCTACACTCGAAAGGAAGCACGAGAGTCCCGCCCACATCCAGAGGAGCCCCGTTTCCGCCTCCTAGCTCGAGAGGAGGGATCCTTTCCCTGCGTGGTCGGGAAACAATTCCTGGCGTTTCCATCGCATCTCAAGAGGAGGCGCTCTCCACAGGAAAGGCGAGAGGAACTCCAGGGTCGTTCCACATTCCCAGAGTCCCCAGGATGTCTCAGTCCATTCGAGGGAAACCTGCTTTCCCTGCACTGCCTCGACTTTCAAGCGAAGATCGACTCACACCACGGTGGCACGTGGGACAGCCCTGTGGGAAAGCCTCGTTGGAAAGCCTCGAGGGAAAGCCACAGATCCCTTGATCCACGCGAAGGGAAGCGTGACTCTGCTGCTACAGCTCGAGGGGAAAGCGCATGTGCATGCCCCCACTCGAGACGAGGACTGACTCCACTGGGGAGACTACAGAAGAACCCCAAGATCCATGTCAGCACTGGAGAGGAATGCTAAGGTTCCGGCACCGACTCCACACAAGATCTTATGCCCCGGCATAGACGGGAGAGGAATCCCGAGAGGCCCCCGAGCAACTCGCATGGGGACTGGCCTTTCCTGAGGCCACCAGAGCGGGTCCCTGAGGTCCCCGTCGTAAGTCGAGAGCACCTGCCGCAACTCGAGAAAATCCAGGAGGTTCTCTCCTCCAGGCGAGATGAGGCCCATTTCCGCTGAGGCGTCTCGAGGCTAGTCACACCTAACCTCTGGAACTTCCAACGGGTCCTTCACACCCTTGCCGCAACTCAAGAAGTTCCCCGACATACCCGTCTCCACTCGAGACGAAGCATGAGAGTCCCGCCCACATCCAGAGGAGCCCCGTTTCCGCCTCCTAGCTCGAGAGGAGGGATCATTTCCCTGCGTGGTCGGGAAAGAATTCCCGGCGTTCCCGTCGCATCTCAAGAGGAGGCGCTCACCACAGGAAAGGCGAGAGGAACTCCAGGGTCATGCCACCATTCCCAGAGTCCCCCAGATGTCTCTGTCGATTCCAGGAAAACCTATTTTCCCTGCACTGCGTCGACTTTCAAGTCGAGGATCGACTCACACCACGGTGGCACGTGGGACTGCCCTGTGGGAAAGCCTCGTGGGAAAGCCTCCTGGGAAAGCCTCGTGGGAAAGCCTCGAGGGAAATCCACAGATCCCTTGATCCACTTGAAGGGAAGCGCGACACCGCTGCTACAGCTCGGGAGGAAAGCGCACGTGCATGCCCCCACTCGAGACGAGGACTGACTCCCCTGGGGAGACTCCAGAAGTACCCCAAGATCCATGTCAGCACTGGAGAGAAATCCTCAGGTTCTGGAACTGACTCCACACAAGGTCTTAGGCCCCAGTATCGATGGGAGAGGAATCCGAGAGGCCCCCGAGCAACTCGCATGGGGAATGGCCTTTCCTGAGGCCACCAGAGCGGATTCCTGAGGTCCCCGTCGTAAGTCGAGAGCACCTGCCGCAACTCGAGAAAATCCAGGAGGTTCTCCCCTCCAGGCGAGATGAGGCCCATTTCTGCTGAGGCGTCTCGAGGCTAGTCACACCTAACCTCTGGAACTTCCAACGGGTCCTTCACACCCTTACTGCAACTCAAGAAGTTCCCCGACATACCCGTCTCCACTCGAGATGAAGCACGAGAGTCCCGCCCACATCCAGAGGAGCCCCGTTTCCGCCTCCTAGCTCTATAGGAGGGTTCCTTTCCCTGCGTGGTCGGGAAAGAATTCCCGGCCCTCCCGTCGCATTCCAAGAGGAGGCGCTCTCCACAGGAAAGGCGAGAGGAACTCCAGGGTCCTGCCACCATTCCCAGAGTCCCCCAGATGTCTCTGTCGATTCCAGGAAAACCTGTTTTCCCTGCACTGCGTCGACTTTTAAGCCGAGGATCGACTCACAACACGGTGACACGTGGGACAGCCCTGTGGGAAAGCCTCGTGGGAAAGCCTCGTGGGAAAGCCTCGAGGGAAAGCCACAGATCCCTTGATCCACGCGAAGGGAAGCATGACACTGCTGCTACAGCTCGGAAGGAAAGCGCACGTGCATGCCCCCACTCGAGAGGAGGACTGACTCTACTGGGGAGACTCCAGAAGTCCCCCCAGATCCACGTCAGCACTGGAGAGGAATACTCAGGTTCCGGCACCGGCTCCACACAAGATCTTAGGCCCCGGCATCGACGGGAGAGGAATCCCGAGAGGCCCCCGAACAACTCGCATGGGGACTGGCCTTTCCAGAGCCCACCAGAGTGGGTCCCTGAGGTCCACGTCGTAAGTCGAGAGCACCTGCCACAACTCGAGAACATCCAGGAGGTTCTCCCCTCCAGGCGAGATGAGTGCCATTTCCGCTGAGGCATCTCGAGGCTAATCACACCTAACCTCTGGAGCTCCCAAAGCGACTTCACACCCTTGCTGCAACTCAAGAAGATCCCCGACATACCCATCTCGACTCGAGAGGAAGCACGAGAGTCCCGCCCACATCCAGAGGAGCCCCGTTTCCGACTCCTAGCTCGAGAGGAGGGATCCTTTCCCCGCGTTGTCGGGAAAGAATTCCTGGCGTTTCCGTCGCATCTCAAGAGGAGGCGCTCTCCACAGGAAAGGCGAGAGGAACTCCAGGGTCGTTCCACATTCCCAGAGTCCCCAGGATGTCTCAGTCCATTCCAGGGAAACCTGCTTTCCCTGCACTGCCTCGACTTTCAAGCGAAGATCGACTCACACCACGGTGGCACGTGGGACAGCCCTGTGGGAAAGCCTCGTTGGAAAGCCTCGAGGGAAAGCCACAGATCCCTTGATCCACGCGAAGGGAAGCGTGACACTGCTGCTACAGCTCGAGGGGAAAGCGCATGTGCATGCCCCCACTCGAGACGAGGACTGACTCCACTGGGGAGACTACAGAAGAACCCCAAGATCCATGTCAGCACTGGAGAGGAATGCTAAGGTTCCAGCACCGACTCCATACAAGATCTTATGCCCCGGCATAGACGGGAGAGGAATCCCGAGAGGCCCCCGAGCAACTCGCTTGGGGACTGGCCTTTCCTGAGGCCACCAGAGCGGGTCCCTGAGGTCCCCGTAGTAAGTCGAGAGCACCTGCTGCAACTCGAGAAAATCCAGGAGGTTCTCCCCTCCAGGCGAGATGAGGCCCATTTCCGCTGAGGCATCTCGAGGCTAATCACACCTAACCTCTGGAACTTCCAAAGGGTTCTTCACACCCTTGCTGCAACTCAAGAAGTTCACCGACATACCCGTCTCCACTCGAGACGAAGCACGAGAGTCCCGCCCACATCCAGAGGAGCCCCGTTTCCGCCTCCTAGCTATAGAGGAGGGATCCTTTCCCTGCGTGGTCGGGAAAGAATTCCCGGCCCTCCCGTCGCATTCCAAGAGGAGGCGCTCTCCACAGGAAAGGCGAGAGGAACTCCAGGGTCATGCCACCATTCCCAGAGTCCCCCAGATGTCTCTGTCGATTCCAGGGAAACCTGTTTTCCCTGCACTGCGTCGACTTTTAAGCCGAGGATCGACTCACAACACGGTGACACGTGGGACAGCCCTGTGGGAAAGCCTCGTGGGAAAGCCTCGTGGGAAAGCCTCGAGGGAAAGCCACAGATCCCTTGATCCACGCGAAGGGAAGCATGACACTGCTGCTACAGCTCGGAAGGAAAGCGCACGTGCATGCCCCCACTCGAGAGGAGGACTGACTCTACTGGGGAGACTCCAGAAGTCCCCCCAGATCCACGTCAGCACTGGAGAGGAATACTCAGGTTCCGGCACCGGCTCCACACAAGATCTTAGGCCCCGGCATCGACGGGAGAGGAATCCCGAGAGGCCCCCGAACAACTCGCATGGGGACTGGCCTTTCCAGAGCCCACCAGAGTGGGTCCCTGAGGTCCCCGTCGTAAGTCGAGAGCACCTGCCGCAACTCGAGAACATCCAGGAGGTTCTCCCCTCCAGGCGAGATGAGTGCCATTTCCGCTGAGGCATCTCGAGGCTAATCACACCTAACCTCTGGAGCTCCCAAAGCGACTTCACACCCTTGCTGCAACTCAAGAAGTTCCCCGACATACCCATCTCGACTCGAGAGGAAGCACGAGAGTCCCGCCCACATCCAGAGGAGCCCCGTTTCCGCCTCCTAGCTCGAGAGGAGGGATCCTTTCCCTGCGTGGTCGGGAAACAATTCCTGGCGTTTCCGTCGCATCTCAAGAGGAGGCGCTCTCCATAGGAAAGGCGAGAGGAACTCCAGGGTCGTTCCACATTCCCAGAGTCCCCAGGATGTCTCAGTCCATTCCAGGGAAACCTGCTTTCCCTGCACTGCCTCGACTTTCAAGCGAAGATCGACTCACACCACGGTGGCACGTGGGACAGCCCTGTGGGAAAGCCTCGTTGGAAAGCCTCGAGGGAAAGCCACAGATCCCTTGATCCACGCGAAGGGAAGCGTGACACTGCTGCTACAGCTCGAGGGGAAAGCGCATGTGCATGCCCCCATCGAGACGAGGACTGACTCCACTGGGGAGACTACAGAAGAACCCCAAGATCCATGTCAGCACTGGAGAGGAAAGCTAAGGTTCCGGCACCGACTCCACACAAGATCTTATGCCCCGGCATAGACGGGAGAGGAATCCCGAGAGGCCCCGAGCAACTCGCTTGGGGACTGGCCTTTCCTGAGGCCACCAGAGCGGGTCCCTGAGGTCCCCGTAGTAAGTCGAGAGCACCTGCTGCAACTCGAGAAAATCCAGGAGGTTCTCCCCTCCAGGCGAGATGAGGCCCATTTCCGCTGAGGCATCTCGAGGCTAATCACACCTAACCTCTGGAACTTCCAAAGGGTTCTTCACACCCTTGCTGCAACTCAAGAAGTTCCTCGACATACCCGTCTCCACTTGAGAGGAAGCACGAGAGTCCCGGCCACATCCAGAGGAGCCCCGTTTCCGACTCCTAGCCTGAGATGAGGGATCCTTTCCCTGCTTGGTCGGGAAAGAATTCCCGGCGTTCCCGTCGCATCTCAAGAGGAGGCGCTCTCCACAGGAAAGGCGAGAGGAACTCCAGGGTCGTGACACCATTCCCAGAGACAACCAGGTGTCTCAGTCCATTCCAGGGAAACCTGTTTTCCCTGCACTGCGTCGACTTTCAAGCCGAGGATCGACTCACACCACGGTGGCACGTGGGGCAGCCCTGTGGGAAAGCCTCGTGGGAAAGCCTCGAGGGAAAGCCACAGATCCCTTGATCCACGCGATGGGAAGCGTGACACTGCTGCTACAGCTCGGGAGGAAAGCGCACGTGCATGCCCCCACTCGAGACGAGGACTGAGTCTCCTGGCTAGACTCCAGAAGTACCCCAAGATCCATGTCAGCACTGGAGAGGAATCCTCAGGTTCTGGCACCGACTCCACACGAGGTCTTAGGCCGCGGCATCGATGGGAGAGGAATACCGAGAGGCCCCCGAGCAACTCGCATGGGGACTGGCCTTTCCTGAGGCCACCAGAGCGGGTCCCAGATGTCCCCGTCGTAAGTCGAGAGCACCTGCCGCAACTCGAGAAAATCCAGGAGGTTCGCCCCTCCAGGCGAGATGAGGCCCATTTCCGCTGAGGCGCCGCGAGGCTAATCACACCTACCCTCTGGAACATACAAAGGGTCTTTCACACCCTGGCTGCAACTCAAGAATTTCCCCGACATACCCGTCTCCACTCGAGAGGAATCACGAGAGTCCCGCCCTCATCCAGAGGAGCCCCGTTTCCGCCTCCTAGCTTGAGAGGAGAGATCCTTCCCCTGCGTGGTCGGGAAAGAATTCCCGGCATTTCCGTCGCATCTCAAGAGGAGGCACTCTCCACAGGAAAGGCGAGAGGAACTCCAGGGTCGTGCCACCATTCCCAGAGTCCCCCAGATGTCTCAGTCCATTCCAGGGAAACCTGTTTTCCCTGCACTGCCTCGACTTTCAAGCCGACGATCGACTCACACCACGGTGGCACGTGGGCAGCCTTGTGGGAAAGCCTCGTGGGAAAGCACCGTGGGAAAGCCTCGAGGGAAAGCCACAGATCCCTTGATCCACGCGAAGGGAAGCATGACACTGCTAGCTACAGCTCGGAAGGAAAGCGCACGTGCATGCCCCCACTCGAGAGGAGGACTGACTCTACTGGGGAGACTCCAGAAGTCCCCCAGATCCACGTCAGCACTGGAGAGGAATACTCAGGTTCCGGCACCGGCTCCACACAAGATCTTAGGCCCCGGCATCGACGGGAGAGGAATCCCGAGAGGCCCCCGAACAACTCGCATGGGGACTGGCCTTTCCAGAGCCCACCAGAGTGGGTCCCTGAGGTCCCCGTCGTAAGTCGAGAGCACCTGCCGCAACTCGAGAACATCCAGGAGGTTCTCCCCTCCAGGCGAGATGAGTGCCATTTCCGCTGAGGCATCTCGAGGCTAATCACACCTAACCTCTGGAGCTCCCAAAGGCGACTTCACACCCTTGCTGCAACTCAAGAAGATCCCCGACATACCCGTCTACACTCGAGAGGAAGCACGAGAGTCCCGCCCACATCCAGAGGAGCCCCGTTTCCGCCTCCTAGCTCGAGAGGAGGGATCCTTTCCCTGCGTGGTCGGGAAACAATTCCTGGCGTTTCCAGTCGCATCTCAAGAGGAGGCGCTCTCCACAGGAAAGGCGAGAGGAACTCCAGGGTCGTTCCACCATTCCCAGAGTCCCCAGGATGTCTCAGTCCATTCCAGGGAAACCTGCTTTCCCTGCACTGCCTCGACTTTCAAGCGAAGATCGACTCACACCACGGTGGCACGTGGGACAGCCCTGTGGGAAAGCCTCGTTGGAAAGCCTCGAGGGAAAGCCACAGATCCCTTGATCCACGCGAAGGGAAGCGTGACACTGCTGCTACAGCTCGAGGGGAAAGCGCATGTGCATGCCCCACTCGAGACGAGGACTGACTCCACTGGGGAGACTACAGAAGAACCCCAAGATCCATGTCAGCACTGGAGAGGAATGCTAAGGTTCCGGCACCGACTCCACACAAGATCTTATGCCCCGGCATAGACGGGAGAGGAATCCCGAGAGGCCCCCGAGCAACTCGCATGGGGACTGGCCTTTCCTGAGGCCACCAGAGCGGGTCCCTGAGGTCCCCGTCGTAAGTCGAGAGCACCTGCCGCAACTCGAGAAAATCCAGGAGGTTCTCCCTCCAGGCGAGATGAGGCCCATTTCCGCTGAGGCGTCTCGAGGCTAGTCACACCTAACCTCTGGAACTTCCAACGGGTCCTTCACACCCTTGCTGCAACTCAAGAAGTTCCCCGACATACCCGTCTCCACTCGAGACGAAGCATCGAGAGTCCCGCCCACATCCAGAGGAGCCCCGTTTCCGCCTCCTAGCTCGAGAGGAGGGATCATTTCCCTGCGTGGTCGGGAAAGAATTCCCGGCGTTCCCGTCGCATCTCAAGAGGAGGCGCTCTCCACAGGAAAGGCGAGAGGAACTCCAGGGTCATGCCACCATTCCCAGAGTCCCCCAGATGTCTCAGTCGATTCCAGGGAAACCTAGTTTTCCCTGCACTGCGTCGACTTTCAAGTCGAGGATCGACTCACACCACGGTGGCACGTGGGACAGCCCTGTGGGAAAGCCTCGTGGGAAAGCCTCGTGGGAAAGCCTCGAGGGAAAGCCACAGATCCCTTGATCCACCGAAGGGAAGCGTGACACTGCTGCTACAGCTCGGGAGGAAAGCGCACGTGCATGCCCCCACTCGAGACGAGGACTGACTCCCCTGGGGAGACTCCAGAAGTACCCCAAGATCCATGTCAGCACTGGAGAGGAATCCTCAGGTTCCGGCACTGACTCCACACAAGGTCTTAGGCCCCGGCATCGATGGGAGAGGAATCCGAGAGGCCCCCGAGCAACTCGCATGGGGACTGGCCTTTCCTGAGGCCACCAGAGCGGGTCCCTGAGGTCCCCGTCGTAAGTCGAGAGCACCTGCCGCAACTCGAGAAAATCCAGGAGGTTCTCCCCTCCAGGCGAGATGAGGCCCATTTCCGCTGAGGCGTCTCGAGGCTAATCACACCTAACCTCTGGAACTTCCAAAGGGTCCTTCACACCCTTGCTGCAACTCAAGAAGTTCCCCGACATACCCGTCTCCACTCGAGAGGAAGCACGAGAGTCCCGCCCACATCCAGAGGAGCCCCGTTTCCGCCTCCTAGCTCTGAGAGGAGGGATCCTTTCCCTGCGTGGTCGGGAAAGAATTCCCGGCGTTCCGTCGCATCTCAAGAGGAGGCGCTCTCCACAGGAAAGGCGAGAGGAACTCCAGGGTCGTGCCACCATTCCCAGAGTCCCCCAGATGTCTCAGTCCATTCCAGGGAAACCTGTTTTCCCTGCACTGCCGTCGACTTTCAAGCCGAGGATCGACTCACACCACGGTGGCACGTGGGACAGCCCTGTGGGAAAGCCTCGTGGGAAAGCCCTCGAGGGAAAGCCACAGATCCCTTGATCCACGCGAAGGGAAGCGTGACACTGCTGCTACAGCTCGGAAGGAAAGCGCACGTGCATGCCCCCACTCGAGACGAGGACTGACTCTCACTGGGGAGACTCCAGAAGTACCCCAAGATCCACTGTCAGCACTGGAGAGGAATCTCAGGTTCCGGCACCGGCTCCACACAAGATCTTAGGCCCCGGCATCGACGGGAGAGGAATCCCGAGAGGCCCCGAGCAACTCGCATGGGGACTGGCCTTTCCTGAGGCCACCAGAGCGGGTCCCTGAGGTCCCCGTCGTAAGTCGAGAGCACCTGCCGCAACTCGAGAAAATCCAGGAGGTTCTCCCTCCAGGCGAGATGAGTGCCCATTTCCGCTGAGGCATCTCGAGGCTAATCACACCTAACCTCTGGAACTTCCAAAGGGTCTTCACACCCTTGCTGCAACTCAAGAAGTTCCCCGACATACCCGTCTCCACTCGAGAGGAAGCACGAGAGTCCCGCCCACATCCAGAGGAGCCCCGTTTCCGCCTCCTAGCTCGAGAGGAGGGATCCTTTCCCTGCGTGGTCGGGAAAGAATTCCCTGGCGTTTCCGTCGCATCTCAAGAGGAGGCGCTCTCCACAGGAAAGGCGAGAGGAACTCCAGGGTCGTGCCACCATTCCCAGAGTCCCCAGGATGTCTCAGTCCATTCCAGGGAAACCTGTTTTCCCTGCACTGCCTCGACTTTCAAGCCGAAGGATCGACTCACACCACGGTGGCACGTGGGACAGCCCTGTGGGAAAGCCTCGTTGGGAAAGCCTCGAGGGAAAGCCACAGATCCCTTGATCCACGCGAAGGGAAGCGTGACACTGCTGCTACAGCTCGGAGGGAAAGCGCACGTGCATGCCCCCACTCGAGACGAGGACTGACTCCACTGGGGAGACTCCAGAAGTACCCCAAGATCCATGTCAGCACTGGAGAGGAATGCTCAGGTTCCGAGCACCGACTCCACACAAGATCTTAGGCCCCGGCATCGACGGGAGAGGAATCCCGAGAGGCCCCCGAGCAACTCGCATGGGGACTGGCCTTTCCTGAGGCCACCAGAGCGGGTCCCTGAGGTCCCCGTCGTAAGTCGAGAGCACCTGCCGCAACTCGAGAAAATCCAGGAGGTTCTCCCCTCCAGGCGAGATGAGGCCCATTTCCGCTGAGGCGTCTCGAGGCTAATCACACCTAACCTCTGGAACTTCCAAAGGGTCCTTCACACCCTTGCTGCAACTCAAGAAGTTCCCCGACATACCCGTCTCCACTCGAGAGGAAGCACGAGAGTCCCGCCCACATCCAGAGGAGCCCCGTTTCCGCCTCCTAGCTCGAGAGGAGGGATCCTTTCCCTGCGTGGTCGGGAAAGAATTCCCGGCGTTCCGTCGCATCTCAAGAGGAGGCGCTCTCCACAGGAAAGGCGAGAGGAACTCCAGGGTCGTGCCACCATTCCCAGAGTCCCCCAGATGTCTCAGTCCATTCCAGGGAAACCTGTTTTCCCTGCACTGCTCGACTTTCAAGCCGAGGATCGACTCACACCACGGTGGCACGTGGGACAGCCTGTGGGAAAGCCTCGTGGGAAAGCCTCGAGGGAAAGCAGCCACAGATCCCTTGATCCACGCGAAGGGAAGCGTGACACTGCTGCTACAGCTCGGGAGGAAAGCGCACGTGCATGCCCCACTCGAGACGAGGACTGACTCCCCTGGGGAGACTCCAGAAGTACCCCAAGATCCATGTCAGCACTGGAGAGGAATACTCAGGTTCCGGCACCGACTCCACACAAGGATCTTAGGCCCCGGCATCGACGGGAGAGGAATCCCGAGAGGCCCCCGAGCAACTCGCATGGGGACTGGCCTTTCCTGAGGCCACCAGAGCGGGTCCCTGAGGTCCCGTCGTAAGTCGAGAGCACCTGCCGCAACTCGAGAAAATCCAGGAGGTTCTCCCCTCCAGGCGAGATGAGGCCCATTTCCGCTGAGGCGTCTCGAGGCTAATCACACCTAACCTCTGGAACTTCCAAAGGGTCTTCACACCCTTGCTGCAACTCAAGAAGTTCCCCGACATACCCGTCTCCACTCGAGAGGAAGCACGAGAGTCCCGCCACATCCAGAGGAGCCCCGTTTCCGCCTCCTAGCTCGAGAGGAGGGATCCTTTCCCTGCGTGGTCGGGAAAGAATTCCCGGCGTTCCCGTCGCATCTCAGAGGAGGCGCTCTCCACAGGAAAGGCGAGAGGAACTCCAGGGTCGTGCCACATTCCCAGAGTCCCCCAGGATGTCTCAGTCCATTCCAGGGAAACCTGTTTTCCCTGCACTGCTCGACTTTCAAGCCGAGGATCGACTCACACCACGGTGGCACGTGGGACAGCCCTGTGGGAAAGCCTCGTGGGAAAGCCTCGAGGGAAAGCCACAGATCCCTTGATCCACGCGAAGGGAAGCGTGACACTGCTGCTACAGCTCGGGAGGAAAGCGCACGTGCATGCCCCCACTCGAGACGAGGACTGACTCCCTGGGGAGACTCCAGAAGTACCCCAAGATCCATGTCAGCACTGGAGAGGAATCCTCAGGTTCCGGCACCGACTCCACACAAGATCTTAGGCCCCGGCATCGACGGGAGAGGAATCCCGAGAGGCCCCGAGCAACTCGCATGGGGACTGGCCTTTCCTGAGGCCACCAGAGCGGGTCCCTAGAGGTCCCCGGTCGTAAGTCGAGAGCACCTGCGCAACTCGAGAAAATCCAGGGAGGTTCTCGCCCTCCAGGCGAGATGAGGCCCATTTCGCTGAGGCATCCGAGGCTAATCACCCTAACCTCTGGAACTCCAAAGGGTCTTCACAACCCTTGTGCAACTCAAGAAGTTCCCCGAATACCCGTCTCCACTCGAGACGGAAGCATGAGAGTCCGGCCACATCCAGAGGAGCCCCGTTTCCGCGCCTTCTAGCCTGAGATGGAGGGATCTTTCCTGCTGGTCGGGAAAGAATTCCCGGCGTTCCCGTGTGCATCTCAAGAGGAGGGCGCTCTCCAAGGAAAGGCGAGAGGAACTCCAGGGTCTGCCACCATTCCCAGAGCACCAGAGTGTCTCAGTGTCGATTCAGGAAACCTGTTTTCGCCTGCACTGGTCGAACTTTCAAGTGCGAGAATCGACTCACACCAGCGGTGCACGTGGGACTGCCTCTGTGGGAAAGCCTCGTGGGAAAGCCTCTGGGAAAGCCTGGTGGAAAGCCAGGACACGATCCCTTGATCCACTTGAAATGGAAGCGCGTGACACCGGCTGCTACAGTGGGAGGAAAGCGCACGTGCATGCCCCCACTCGAGACGAGGACTGGAGTCCCCTGGCAGACCCCAGAAGTACCCCAAGATCATGTCAGCACTGGAGAGAATCCTCAGGTTCTGGACTGACTCCAACAGAGTCTTAGCCCGCGTATCGATGGGAGAGGAATGCCGAGAGGCCCCCGGAGCACTCGCATGGGGATGGCCTTTCCTGAGGCCACCCAGAGCGGATGTCCGAGATGTCCCGTCGTAAAGTCGAGAGGCACCTGCCGCAACTCGAGAAAATCCAGGAGGTTCTCGCCCTCCAGGCGAGATGAGGCCCATTTCGCTGAGGCGCCGAGGCTATCACACCTACCTCTGGAACATTACAAGGGTCTTCACACCCTGGCTGGCAACTCAAGAAGTTCCGCGACATAACCGCGTCTCCACTCGAGAGAAGCACGAGAGTCCCGCCTCATCCAGAGAGGGCCCCGTTTCCGCCTCCTAGCTATAGAGGAGAGGATCCTTTCCCTGCGTGGTCGGGAAAGAATTCCCGGCTCTCGTCGTCGCATTCTCAAGAGGAGGCGCTCTCCACAGGAAGGCGAGAGGAACTCCAGGGTGCAGTGCCCACCATTTCCAGAGTCCGCCAGATGTCTCTGTCATTCCAGGGAAAACCTGTTTTCCCTGCACTGGCGCTCAGACTTTAAAGCCGAGCGATTCGACTCACAAGACGGTGAGCACGTGGACGCCCTGTGGGAAAGCCTCGTGGGAAAGCCTCGTGGGGGAAAGCTCGAGGGAAAGGGCCACGCTATCTCTCGTCAAGAAAAAAAAAAGAAAAAAACAAAAA
>NW_017213860.1:0-24870 GCF_001704415.2 Capra hircus | reverse complement strand
GAACCTGAGGATTCCTCTCCAGTGCCTGACATGATCTTGGGGTACTTTTGGAGTCTCCCCAGGGGAGTCAGTCCTCGTCTCGAGGTGGCGGCATGCACGTGCACTTTCCTCCGAGCTGTAGCAGCAGTGTTGAGCTTCCCTTCACGTGGATCAAGGGATCTGTGGCTTTCCCTCGAGGCTTTCCACGACGCTTTCCCACCAGGTTTCCCACGAGGCTTTCCCACAGGGATGTCCACGTGCCACCGTTGGTGTGAGTTGATCCTCGGTTTGAAAGACGACGCAGTGCTGGGGAAAAAGGCTTCCCTGGAATGCACTGAGATATCTGGGGGACTCTAGGAATGGTGGCACGACCCTGGAGTTCCTCTCGCCTTTCCTGTGGACAGCGCCTCCTCTTGAGATACGACGGACACGCGGGAATTCTTTCCCGACGACGCAGGGAAAGGATATCTCTTCTCGAGCTAGGAGACAGAAACAGGGCTCATCTGGATGTGGCCGGGACTCTCGTGCTTCTTCTTGAGTGGAGACGGGTATGTCGGGGAACTTCTCTGAGTTGCAGCAAGGGTGTGAAAGGCCCTTTGGAAGTTCCAGAGGTTAGGACGTGATTAGCCTCTAGACGCCTCAGCGGAAATGGGCCTTATCTCGCCAGGAGGGGAGAACCTCCTGGATTTTCTCCGAGTTGCGGCAGGTGCTCTCGACTTACGACAGGGACCTCAGGGACCCACTCTGGTGGCCTCAGGAAAGGCCTGTCCCCCATGCGAGTTGCTCGGGGGCCTCTCGGGTTTCCTCTTCCCTTTGATGCCAGGGCCTAAGACCTTGTGTGGAGTCGGTACCGGAACCTGAGGTTTCCTCTCCAGTGCCGACATGGATCTTCGGGGACTTCTGGAGTCTCCCAGGGGCGTCAGTCCCTCGTCTGGAGTGGGGGCATGCACGTTCGCTTTCCTCCCGAGCTGTAGCAGGAGGGTCACGCTTCCCTTCTCGTGGATCAAGGGATCTGTCGCTTTCGCTCGAGGCTTTCCCCACGAGGCTTTCCCACAGGGCTGTCCCGCGTGACACCGTGGTGTGAGTCGATCCTCGGCTTGAAAGTTGAGGCAGTGCAGGGAAAACAGGTTTCCCTGGAATGGACTGAGACATCTGGGGGACTCTGGGAATGTGGCACGAATCTGGAGTTCCTCTCGCCTTTCCTGTGGAGAGTGCCTCCTCTTGAGATGCGATGGGAACGCCGGGAAAACTTTCCCGACCACGCAGGGAAAGGATCCCTCCTCTCGAGTTAGTAGGCAGAAACGGGGCACCTCTGGATGTGGGCGGGACTCTCGTGCTTCCTCTCGAGTGCGGACGGTATGTCGGGGAACTTCTTGAGTTGCAGCCAGGGTGTGAAGGCACCGTTTGGAAGTTCCAGAGATTAGGTGTGATTAGCCTCGAGACGCCTCAGCAGAAATGGGCCTCATCTCGCCTGGAGGGGAGAACCTCCTGGATTTTCTCGAGATAGGGCAGTTGCTCTCGACTTACGACGGGGACCTCAAACACCCGCTCTGGGGGCCTCAGGAAAGGCCAGTCCCCATGCGAGTTGCTCGGGGCCTCTCGGGATTCCTCTCCCGTCGATGCCGGGGTCTAAGACCTTGTGTGGAGTCGGTGCCGGAACCAGAGGTTTCCTCTGCAGTGCTGACATGGATCTTGGGATAATTCTGAAGTCTCCCCAGGGGAGTCAGTCCTCGTCTCGAGTGGGGGCATGCACGTGTGCTTTCCTCCCGAGCTGTAGCAGCAGTGTCTCGCTTCCCTTCCCGTGAATCAAGGGATCTCTGGCTTTCCCTCGAGGCTTTCCCACGAGGCTTGCCCACAGGTCTGTCCCTCGTGTCACTGTGGTGTCAGTCGATCCTAGGCTTGAAAGTCGATTCATTGCAGGGAAAATAGCTTTCCCTGGTAATGGACTGAGACATCTGGGGGACTCTGGGAATGGTGGCACGACCCTGGAGTTCATCTCGCCTTTCCTGTGGAGAGCACCTCCTCTTGAGATGCGACGGGAATGCCGGGAACTCTTTCCCGACCACGCAGGGAAGGTATCCCTGCTCTCGAGCTATCAGGCGGAAACGGGGCTCCTCTTGATGTGGGCGGGACTCTCGTGCTTCCTCTCGAGAGGAGTCGGGTATGTCGGGGAACTTCTTGAGTTGCAGCAAGGATGTGAAGGACCCTTTGTAAGTTACAGAGGTTAGGTGTGATTAGCCTCGAGACGCCTCAGTAGAAATGGGCCTCATCTCGCCTGGAGGGGAGAACCTCCTGGATTTTCTCGAGTTAGGGCAGGTGCTCTCGACTTACGACGGGGATCTCAGGGACCCGCTCTGGGGGCCTCAGGAAAGGCCAGTCACCATTGGAGTTGCTCGGGGCCTCTCGGGATTCCTCTCCCGTCGATGCCGGGCCTAAGTCCTTGTGTGGAGTCAGTGCCAGAACCTGAGGTTTCCTCTCCAGTGCTGACATGGATCTTGGGGTACTTCTGGAGTCTCCCCAGGGGAGTCAGTCCTCGTTCCGAGTGGGGGCATGCACCTGCGCTTTCCTCCCGAGGTGTAGCAGCGGTGTCATGCTCCCATCGCGTGGATCAAGGGATCAGTGGCTTTCCCTCGAGGCTTCCTCACGAGGCTTTCCCATAAGGCTTTCCCACATGGCTGTCCCACGTGCCACCGTGGTGTGAGTCGATCCTTCGGCTTGAAAGTCGAGGCAGTGCAGGGAAAACAGGTTTCCCTGGAATGGACTGAGACATCTGGGGGACTCTGGAATGGTGGCACGACCCTGGAGTTCCTCTCGCCTTTCCTGTGGGGAGCGCCTCCTCTTGAGATGCGACGGGAACGCCAGGAATTCTTTCCCGACCACGCAGGGAAAGGATCCCTCCTCTCTAGCTAGGAGGCGGAAACGGGTCTCCTCTGGATGTGGGCGGGACTCTCGTGCTTCCTGTCGAGTGGAGACGGGCATGTTGGGGAACTTCTTGAGTTGCAGCAAGGGTGTGAAGGACCCTTTGGAAGTTCCAGAGTTTAGGTGTGATTAGCCTCGAGACCCCTCATCGGAAATGGGCCTCATCTTGCCAGGAGAGGAGAACCTCCTGGATTTTCTCGAGTTGCAGCAGGTGCTCTCGACTTACGACGGGGACATCAGGGACCCGCTATTGTGGCCTCACGAAGGCCAGTCCCCATGCGAGTTGCTCATGGGCCTCTCGGGATTCCTCTCCCGTCGATGCCGGGACTAAGATCTTGTGTGGAGTCTGTGCCAAAACCTGAGGATTCCTCTCCATTGCTGACATGTATCTTGGGGCACTTCTGGAGTCTCCCCAGGAGAGTCAGTCCTCGTCTCGAGTGGGGGCATGCACGTGCGCTTTCCTCCGAGCTGTAGCAGCAGTGTTGAGCTTCCCTTCTCGAGGATCAAGGGATCTGTGGCTTTCCCTCGAGGCTTTCCACGACGCTTTCCCACGCCGCTTTCCCACCAGGTTTTCCCACAAGGCTTTCCCACAGTGATGTCCCACGTGACACCGTGGTGTCAGTCGATCCTCGGTTTGAAAGTCGAGGCAGTGCAGGGACAAAAGTATTCCCTTGGAATGGACTGAGACATCTGGGGGACTCTGGGAATGGTGGCACGACCCTGGAGTTCCTCTCGCCTTTCCTGTGGAGAGCGCCTCCTCTTGAGATGCGACGGAAAAGCCGGCAATTCTTTCCCGAGCACGCAGTGAAAGGATCCCTCCTCTCGAGCTAGGAGGCGGTAACGGGGCTCCTCTGGATGTGGGCGGGATTCTCGAGCTTCCTCTCGAGTGGAGACGGTTATGTCGGGGAACTTCTTGAGTTGCAGCAAGGGTGTGAAGGACCCTTTGGAAGTTCCAGAGGTTAGGTGTGAATAGCCTCGAGACGCCTCAGCGGAAATGGGCCTCATCTCGCCTGGAGGGGAGAACCTCCTGGATTTTCTCGAGTTGCGGCGGGTGCTCTCGTCTTACGATGGGGACGACAGGGACCCTCTCTGGTGGCCTCAGGAAAGGCCAGTTCCCATGCTAGTTGCATGGGGGCCTCTCGGGATTCCTCTCCCGTCGATGCTGGGGCCTAACACCTTGTGTGGAGTCAGTGCCGGAACTTGAGGATTCCTCTGCAGTGCAGACATGGATCTTGGGGTACTTCTGGAGTCTCCCCAGGGGAGTCAGTCCTCGTCTCGACTGGGGGCATGCACGTGCGCTTTCCTCCTGAGCTGTAGCAGCAGTGTCGCGCTTCCCTTCGTATGGATCAAGGGATCTGTGGCTTTCCCTCGAGGCTTTCCCACGAGGCTTTCCCAAGAGGCTTTCCCACGAGGCTTTCCCACAGGGCTGTCCCATGAGACACCGTGTTGTGAGTCGATCCTCGGCTTGAAAGTCGAGGCACTGCAGGGAAAACAAGTTTCCCTTGAATGGACTGAGACATTTGGGGGACCCTGGGAATGGTGGCACGACCCTGGAGTTCCTCTCGCCTTTCCTGTGGAGAGCGCCTCCTCTTGAGATGCGACGGGAACGCCGGGAATTCTTTCCCGACCACGCAGGGAAAGGATCCCTCCTCTCGAGCTTGGAGACGGAAACGGGGCTCCTCTGGATGTGGGCGGGACCCTCGTGCTCCCTCTCGAGTGAAGACGGGTAAGTCGGGCAACTTCTTGAGTTGCAGCAAGGGTGTGAAGGACCCTTTGGAAGTTCCAGAGTCCAGGTTGATTAGCCTCGAGACGCCTCAGCGGAAATGGGCCTCATCTCGCCTGCAGGGGAGAACCTCCTGGATTTTTTCGAGTTGCGGCAGGAGCTCTCGTCTTACGACGGGGACCTCAGGGATCCGCTCTGGTGGCCTCAGGAAAGGCCAGTCCCCATGCGAGTTGTTCGGGGCCTCTCGGGATTCCTCTCCCGTCGATGCTGGGGCCTAAGACCTTGTGTGGAGTCAGTGAGGGAACCTGAGGATTCCTCTCCAGTGCTGACATGGATCTTGGGGGTATTTCTGGAGTCCCCCCAAGGGAGTTAGGCCACGTCTCGAGTGGGGGCATGCACGTGCGCTTTCCTTCCGAACTGTAGCAGCAGTGTCGCGTTTTCCTTCGCGTGGATCAAGGGATCTGTGGCTTTCCTCGAGGCTTTACCACAGGGCTGTCCCACGTGCCACCGTGGTGTGAGTCGATCCTCGGCTTGAAAGTCGAGGCAGTGCAGGGAAAACAGGTTTCCCTGGAATGGACGGAGACATCCGGGAGACTCTGGGAATGTGGCACGACCCTAGAGTTCCTCTCGCCTTTCCTGTGGAGAGCGCCTCCTCTTGAGATGCGACGGGAACGCCGGGAATTCTTTCCCAACCACGCAGGGAAAGAATCCCTGCTCTTGAGCTCGGAGGGGGAATCGGGGCTCCTCTGGATGTGGGTGGAACTCTCGTGCTTCCTCTCGAGTGGAGACGGGTATGTCGGGGAACTTCTTGAGTTGCAGCAAGGGTGTGAAGGACCCTTTGGAAATTCCAGAGTTTAGGTGTGAATAGCCTCGAGACGCCTCAGCGGAAATGGGCCTCATCTCGCCTGGAGGGAGAACCTCCTGGATTTTCTCGAGTTGCGGCAGGTGCTCTCGGCTTACGACGGGGACCTCAGGGACCCGCTCTGGTGGCCTCAGGAAAGGCCAGTCCCCATGCGAGTTGCTCGGGTGCCTCTGGGGATTCCTCTCCCATCGATGCCGGGGCCTAAGACCTTGTGTGGAGTCGTTGCCGGAAACTGAGGATTCCTCTCCAGTGCAGACATGGAACTTGGGGTACTTCTGGAGTCTCCCCAGGTGAGTCAGTCCTCGTCTCGAGTGGGGGCATGCACGTGCGCTTTCCTCCCGAGCTGTAGCAGCAGTGTCACGCTGCCCTTCGCATGGATCAAGGGATCAGGGGCTTTACCTCGAGGCTTTCCCACGAGGCTTTCCCTCGAGGCTTTTCCACAGGGCTGTCCCACGTGCCACCGTGGTGTGAGTCGATCCTCGGCTTGAAAGTCGAGGCAGTGCTGGGAAAACAGGTTTCCCTGGAATGGACGGAGCCATCTGGGGGACTCTGGGAATGTGGCACGACCCTGGAGTTCCTCTCGTCATTCCTCTGGAGAGCGCCTCCTCTTGAGATGCTGACGGGAATGCCGGAAAATCTTTCCCGACCTCGCAGGGAAAGGATCCCTCCTCTTGAGCTCGGAGGGGGAAACGGGGCTCCTCTGGATGTGGGTGGAACTCTCGTGCTTCCTGTCGAGTGGAGACGGGTATGTCGGGGAACTTCTTGAGTTGCAGCAATGGTGTGAAGGACCCTTTGGAAGTGCCAGAGGTTAGGTGTGAATAGCCTCGAGACGCCTCAGAGGAAATGGGACTCATCTGACCTGGAGGCGAGAACCATCCTTGATTTTCTCGAGCTGCGGCAGGTGCTCTCGACTTACGACTGGGACCTCAGGGACCCGCTCTGGTGGCCTCAGTAAAGGCCAGTCCCCATGCGAGTTGCTCGGGGGCCTTTCGGGATTCCTCTCCCGTGTATGCCGGGGCCTAAGATCTTGTGTGGAGTCGGTGCCGGAACCTGAGCAATTCCTCTCCAGTGCTGACATGGATCTTGGGGTACTTCTGGAGTCTCCCCAGTGGAATCAGTCCTCGTCTCGAGTGGGGGCATGCACGTGCGCTTTCCTCCCGAGCTGTAGCAGCAGTGTCACGCTGCCCTTCGCATGGATCAAGGGATCAGGGGCTTTACCTCGAGGCTTTCCCACGAGGCTTTCCCTCGAGGCTTTTCCACAGGGCTGTCCCACGTGCCACCGTGGTGTGAGTCGATCCTCGGCTTGAAAGTCGAGGCAGTGCAGGGAAAACAGGTTTCCCTGGAATGGACGGAGACATCTGGGGGACTCTGGGAATGGTGGCAGGACCCTGGAGTTCCTCTCGCCTTGCCTGTGGAGAGCGCTTCCTCTTTGGATGCGACGGAAACGCCGGGAATTCTTTCCCGAGCACGCAGGGAAAGGATCCCTCCTCTCGAGCTAGGAGGCAGAAATGGGGCTACTGTGGATGTGGGTGGGACTCTCGTGCTTCCTCTCGAGTGGACACGGGTATGTCGGGGAACTTCTTGAGTTGCAGCAAGGGTGTGAAGGACCCTTTGGAATTTCCAGATGTTAGGTATGATTAGCCTCGAGACATCTCAGCGGAAATGGGACTCATCTCGCCGGGAGGGGAGAACCTCCTGGATTTTCTCGAGTTGCGGCAGGTGCTCTCGACTTACGACGGGGACCTCAGGGACCCGCTCTGGTGGCCTCAGGAAAGGCCAGTCCCCATGCGAGTTGCTCGGGGGCCTCTCGGGATTCTTCTCCCTTCGATGCCGGGGCCTAAGATCTTGTGTGGAGTCGGTGCTGGAACCTGAGGATTCCTCTCCAGTGCTGACATGGATCTTGGGGTACTTCTGGAGTCTCCCCAGGGGAGTCAGTCCTCGTTTCGAGTGGGGGTATTCACGTGAGCTTTCCTCCCGAGCTGTAGCAGCAGTGTCGCGCTTCCATTCGCCTGGATCAAGGTATCTGTGGATTTCCCTCTAGGCTTTCCCACGAGTATTTCCCACAGGGCTGTCCTACGTGCCACCGTGGTGTGAGTAGATCCTCGGCTTGAAAGTCGAGGCAGTGCAGGGAAAACAGGATTCCCTGGAATGGACTGAGACATCTGGGGGACTCTGAGAATGCTTCACGACCATGGAGTTCCTCTCGCCTTTCCTGTGGAGAGCGCCTCCTCTTAAGATGCGACGGGAACACCGGGAATTCTTTCCCCACAACGCAGGGAAAGGATTCCTCCTCTGGAGCTAGGAGGCAGAAACGGGGCTCCTCTGGATGTGGGCGGGACTCTCGTGCTTCCTCTCGAGTGGAGATGGGTATGTCGGGGATCTTCTTGAGTTGCAGCATGGGTGTGAAGTACCCTTTGGAAATTCCAGAGGTTAGGTGTGATTAGCCTCGAGACACCTTAGCGGAAATGTGCCTCATCTCGCCTGGAGGGGAGAACCGCCTGGATGTTCTCTAGTTGCGGCAGGTGCTCTCGACTTACGACAGGGACCTCAGGGACCCGCTCTGGTGGCCTCAGGAAAGGCCAGTCCCCATGCGAGTTGCTCGGGGGCCTCTCGGGATTCCTCTCCCGTCGATGCCGGGGCCTAAGACCTTGTGTGGAGTCAGTGCCGGAACCTGAGGATTCCTCTCCAGTGCCAACATGGATCTTCGGGGACTTCTGTAGTCTCCCCAGAGGCGTAAGTCCTCGTCTCGAGTGGGGGCATGCACGTGCTCTTTCCTCCCGAGCTGTAGCAGCAGTGTCACGCTTCCCTTTTCGTGGATCAAGGGATCAGGGTCTTTCCCTCGAGGCTTTCCCACGAGGCTTTCCCACAGTGCTTTCCCACGTGCCACAGTGGTGTGAGTCGATCCTCGGCTTGAAAGTCGAGGCAGTGCAGGGAAACCAGGTTCCCTGGAATGGACTGAGACATCTGGGGGACTCTGGCAATTGTGGCACGACCCTGGAGTTCCTCTCGCCTTTCCTGTGGAGAGCGCCTCCTCTTGAGATGCGACGGGAACGCCGGGAATTCTTTCCTGACCACGCAGGGAACGTATCCCTCCTCTCGAGCTAGCAGGCGGAAACGGGGCCACTCTGGATATGGGCGGGACTCTCGGATTCCTCTTGAGTGGACACGGGTATGTCGGGGAACTTCTTGAGTTGCAGCAAGGGTGTGAAGGACCATTTGGAAGTTCCAGAGGTTAGGTGTGATTAGCCTCGAGACACCTCTGCGGAAATGGGCCTCAACTCGCCTTTAGGGGAGAACCTCCTGGATTTTCTCGAGTTGCGGCAGGTGCTCTCGACTTACGTCGGGGACCTCAGGGACCCGCTCTGGTGGCCTCAGGAAAGGCCAGTACCCATGCGAGTTGCTTGGGCGCCTCTCGGGATTCCTCTCCAGTCGATGCTAGGGCCTAAGACCTTGTGTGGAGTCGGTGCTGGAACCTGAGGTTTCCTCTTCAGTGCAGACATGGATCTTGGGTTACTTCTGGAGGCTCTCCAGGGGAGTCAATCCTCGTCTCGAGTCGGGGCATGCACGAGCGCTTTCCTCCCGAGCTGCAGCAGCAGTGTGGCGCTTCCCTTCGCGTGGATCAAGGGATCTGTGGCTTTCCCTCGAGGCTTTCCCACGAGGCCTTCCCACAGGGCTGTCCCACGTGCCACCGAGGTGTGAGTCGATCCTCGGCTTGAAAGTCGAGGCAGTGCAGGGAAAACAGGTTTCCCTGGAATGGACTGAGACATCTGGGGGACTCTGGGAATGTGGCACAACCCTGGAGTTCCTCTCGCCTTTCCTGTGGAGAGCGCCTCCACTTGAGATGTGACGGGAAAGCCGGGAATTCTTTCCCGACCACGCAGGGAAAGGATCCCTCCTCTCGAGCTAGGAGGCGGAAACGGGGCTCCTCTGGATGTGGGCAGGACTCTCGTGCTTCCTCTCGAGTGTAGTCTGGTATCTCGGGGAACTTCTTGAGTTGCAGCAAGGGTGTGAAGGACCCTTTGGAAGTTCCAGAGTTTAGGTGTGATTAGCCTCGAGACGCCTCAGCGGAAATGGGCCTCATCTCGCCTGGAGTGGAGAACCTCCTGGATTTTCTCGAGTTGCGGCAGGTGCTCTCGACTTACGACGGGGATCTCAGGGACCCGCTCTGGTGGCCTCAGGCAAGGCCAGTCCCCATGCGAGTTGCTCGGGGGTCTCTCGGTGGATGCCGGGGCCTAAGATCTTGCGTGGAGTAGGTGCCGGAACCTGAGCATTCCTCTCAAGTGCTGAGATGGATCTTGGGGTACTTCTGGAGTCTCCCCAGGGGAGTCAGTCGTCGTCTCGAGTGGGGGAATGCACGTGCGCTTTCCTCCCGAGCGAAGCAGCAGTGTCACGCTTCCCTTCGTGTGGATCAAGGGATCAGGGGCTTTCCCTCGAGGCTTTCCCACGAGGCTTTCCCACGAGGCTTTCCCACAGGGCTGTCCCACGTGCCACCGTGGTGTGAGTCGATCCTCGGCTTGAAAGTCGAGGCAGTGCAGGGAAAAAAGGTTTCCCTGGAATGGACTGAGACATCTGGGGGACTCTGGGAATGGTGGCACGACCCTGGAGTTCCTCTCGCCTTTCTTGTAGAGAGTGCCTCCTCTTGAGGTCGGACGGGAACGCCGGGAATGCTTTGCCGACACGAAGGGAAAGGATCCCTCCTCTCGAGCTAGCAGGCGGAATCCTGGCTCCTCTGGATGTGGGCGGGACTCTCGTGCTTCCTCTCGAGTGGAGACGGGTATGTCGGGGAACTTCTTGAGTTGCAGCAAGGGTGTGAAGAAACCTTTGGATGTTCCAGAAGTTAGGTGAATATCCTGGAGACGCCTCAGCGGAAATGGGCCTCAACTCGCCTGGAGGGGAGAACCTCCTGGATTTTCTCGAGTTGCGGCAGGTGCTCTCGACTTACGACGGGGACCTCAGGCACCCGCTCTTGTGGCCACAGGAAAGGCCAGTCCCCAAGCGAGTTGCTCGGGGGCCTCTCGGGATTCCTCTCCCGTCGAAGCCGGGGCTTAAGACCTTGTGTGGAGTCTGTGCCAGAAACTGAGGATTCCTCTCCAGTGCTGACATGGATCTTGGGGTACTTCTGGAGTCTCTCCAGGGGAGTCAGTCATCGGCTCGAATGGGGGCATGCACGTGCGCTTTCCTCGGAGCTTTAGCAGCAGTGTGGCGCTTCCCTTCGCGTGGATCAAGGGATCTGTGGCTTTCCATCGAGGCTTTCCCACAAGGCTTTCCCACGAGGCTTCCCCACAGGGCTGTCCCACGTGCCACCGTGGTGTGAGTCGATCCTCGGCTTGAAAGTCGAGGCAGTGCAGGGAAAACAGGTTTCCCTGTAATGGCCTGAGAAATCAGGGGGACTCTGGGAATGGGGCCTGATCCTGGAGTTCCTCTCGTCTTTCCTGTGGAGAGCGCCTCCTCTTGAGATGCGATAGGAATGCTAGGAATTCTTTCCCGACCACGCAGGGAAAGGATCTCTCCTCTCGAGCTAGCAGTCGGAAACGGGGCCACTCTGGAAATGGGCGGGACTCTCATGTTACTCTTGAGTGGAGACCGGTATGTCGGGGAACTTCTTGAGTTGCAGCAAGGGTGTGAAGGACCCTTTGGAAGTTCCAGATGTTAGATGTGATTAGCCTCGAGACGGCTCAGCGGAAATGGGCCTCATCTCGCCTGGAGGGGAGAACCTCCTGGATTTTCTCGAGTTGCAGCAGGTGCTCTCAACTTACGATGGGGACCTCAGGGACCCGCTCTGGAGGCCTCAGGAAAGGCCAGTCCCCATGCGAGTTGCTCACGGGCCTCTCGGGATTCCTCTCCCTTCGATGCCGGTGCCTAAGATCTTGTGTGGAGTCAGTGCTGGAACCTGAGGATTCCTCTGCAGTGCTGACATGGATCTTGGTGTACTTCTGGAGTCTCTCAGGGCAGTCAGTCCTCTACTCAACTGGGGGCATGCACGTGCGCTTTCCTCCCGATCTGTAGGCAGCAGTGTCACGCTTCCCTTCACATGGATCAAGGGATCTGTGGCTTTCCCTCGAGGCTTTCCCACGAGGCTTTCCCACAGGGATGTCCCACGTGCCACTGTGGTGTGAGTCGATCCTCAGTTTGAAAGTCGAGGCAGTGCAGGGAATAAAGGTTTCCCTGGAATGGACTGAGACATCTGGGGGACTCTGGGAATGGTGGCACGACCCTGGAGTTCCTCTCTATTATCCTGTGGAGAGCGCCTCCACTTAAGATGCGTTGGAAACGCCTTGAATTCTTTTCCGACCATGCAGGGAAAGGATCAATCCTCTCGAGCTATGAGGCGGAAACAGGGCTCCTCTGGATGTGGGCGGGACACTCGTGCTTCCTCTCGAGTGGAGACGGGTATGTCGGGGAACTTCTTGAGTTGCAGCAAGGGTGTGAAGGACCCTTTGGAAGTTCCAGATGTTAGATGTGATTAGCCTGGAGACGCCTAAGCAGAAATGGGCCTCATCTCGCCTGGAGGGGAGAACCTCCTGGATTTTCTCGAGTTGCGGCAGGTGCTCTCGACTTACGACGGGGACCTCAGGGACCCGCTCTGGTGGCCTCAGGAAAGGCCAGTCCCCTTGCGAATTGCTCGGGGGCCTCTCAGGATTCCTCTCCCGTCTATGCCGGGGCTTAGATCTTGTGTGGAGTAGGTGCCGGAACCTGAGCATTCCTCTCCAGTGCTGACATGGATCTTGGGGTACTTCTGGAGTCTCCCCAGGGGAGTCAGTCCGTCGTCTCGAGTGGGGGAATGCACGTGCGCTTTCCTCCCGAGCTGAAGCAGCAGTGTCACGCTTCCCTTTGCGTGGATCAAGGGGTCAGGGCTTTCTCTCGAGGCTTTCCAACGAGGCTTTCCCACGAGGCTTTCCCACAGGGCTGTCCCACGTGCCACCGTGGTGTGAGTCGATCCTCGGCTTGAAAGTCGAGGCAGTGCAGGGAAAACAGGTTTCCCTGGAATGGACTGAAACATCTGGGGGACTCTGGGAATGGTGGCACGACCCTGGAGTTCCTCTCGCCTTTCCTGTGGAGAGCGCCTCCTCTTGAGATGCGACGGGAACGCCGGGAATTCTTTCCCGACCAGGCAGGGAAAGGATCCCTCCTCTCGAGCTAGGAGGCAGGAAACGGGGCTCCTCTGGATGTGGGCGGGACTCTCGTGCTTCCTCTCGAGTGGAGACCGGTATGTAAGGGAACTGTCTTGAGTTGCAGCAAGGGTGTGAAGGACCCTTTGGAAGTTCCAGAGGTTAGGTGTGATTAGCCTCGAGACGCCTCAGCGGAAATGGGCCTCATCTCGCCTGGAGGGGAGAACCTCCTGGATTTTCTCGAGTTGCGGCAGGTGCTCTCGACTTACGACGGGGACTTCAGGGACCGGCTCTGGTGGCCATCAGGAAAGGCCAGTCCCCATGCGAGTTGCTCGGGGCCTCTCGGGATTCCTCTCCCGTTGATGCTGGGGCCTAAGACCTTGTGTGGAGTCAGTGCCGGAACCTGAGGATTCCTCTTCAGTGCTGACATGGATCTTGGTGTACTTCTGGAGTCTCCCAGGGGAGTCAGTCCTCGTCTCGAGTAGCGGCATGCACGTGCGCTTTCCTTCCCGAGCTGTAGCAGCAGTGTCGCGCTTCCCTTCGCGTGGATCAAGGGATCAGGGGCTTTCCCTCGAGGCTTTCCCAACGAGGCTTTCCCACGAGGCTTTCCCACAGGGCTGTCCACGTGCCACAGTGGTGTGAGTCGATCCTCGGCTTGAAAGTCGAGGCAGTGCAGGGAAAACAGGTTTCCCTGGAATGGACTGAGACATCTGGGGGACTCTGGGAATTGGTGGCACGACCCTGGAGTTCCTCTCGCCTTTCCTGTGGAGAGCGCCTCCTCTTGCAGATGCGACGGGAACGCCGGGAATTCTTTCCCGACCACGCAGGGAAAGAATCCCTCCTCTCGAGCTAGGAGGTGGAAACGGGGCTCCTCTGGATGTGGGAGGACTCTCGTGCTTCCTCTCGAGTGGAGACGGGTATGTCGGGGAACTTCTTGAGTTGGCAGCAAGGGTGTGAAGGACCCTTTGGAAGTTCCAGATGTTAGATGTGATTAGACCTCGAGACGCCATCAGCTGGAAATGGTCCTCATCTCGCCTGGAGGGGAGAACGTCCTGGATTTTCTCGAGTTGCGGCAGGTGCTCTCGACTTACGACGGGGACCTCAGGGACCCGCTGTGGTGGCCTCAGGAAAGGCCAGTCCCCATGCGAGTTGCTCTGGGGTCCTGTCGGGATTCCTCTCCCGTCGATGTCGGGGCCTAAGATCTCTGTGTGGAGTCGGTGCCTGGAACCTGAGGATTCCTCTCCAGTGCTGACATGGATCTTGGGGTACTTCTGGCGTCTCCCAGTGGCAGTCAGTCCTCGTACTCGAGTGGGGCATGCACGTGCGCTTTCCTCCCGAGCTGTAGCAGCAGTGTCACCCTTCCCTTCGCTGTGGATCAACGGATCTGTGGCTTTCCCTCGAGGCTTTCCCAAGAGGCTTTCCACGAGGCTTTCCCACAGGGCTGTCCCACGGCCACCGTGGTGTGAGTCGATCCTTGGCTTGAAAGTCGAGGCAGTGCAGGGAAATCAGGTTTCCCTGGAATGGACTGAGACATCTGGGGGACTCTGGGAATGGTGGCACGACCCTGGAGTTCCTCTCGCCTTTCCTGTGGAGAGCGCCTCCTCTTGAGATGCGACGGGAACGCCTGGGAATTCTTTCCCGAACACGCAGGGAAAGGATCCCTCCTCTCGAGCTAGGAGGCGGAAACGGGCTCCTCTGGATGTGGGCGGGACTCTCGTGCTTCCTCTCGAGTGGAGACGGGTATGTCGGGGAACTTCTTGAGTTGCAGCAAGGGTGTGAAGGACCCTTTGGAAGTTCCAGATGTTAGATGTGATTAGCCTCGAGACGCCTCAGCGGAAATGGGCCTCATCTCGCCTGGAGGGGAGAACCTCCTGGATTTTCTCGAGTTGCGGCAGGTGCTCTCGACTTACGACGGGGACCTCAGGGACCCGCTCTGGTGGCCTCAGGAAAGGCCAGTCCCCATTGCGAAGTTGCTCGGGGCCCTCTCAGGATTCCTCTCCCAGTCGATGCCGGGGCCTAAGACCTTGTGTGGAGTCGGTGCCGGAACCTGAGGATTCCTCTCCAGTGCTGACATGGATCTTGGGGTACTTCTGGAGTCTCCCCAGGGGAGTCAGTCCTCGTCTCGAGTGGGGGCATGCACGTGCGCTTTCCTCCCGAGCTGTAGCAGCAGTGTCACGCTTCCCTTCGCGTGGATCAAGGGATCTGTGGCTTTCCTCGAGGCTTTCCACGAGGCTTTCCCACGAGGCTTTCCCACAGGGCTGTTCCACGTGCCACCGTGGTGTGAGTCGATCCTCGGCTTGAAAGTCGAGGCAGTGCAAGGGAAAACAGGTTTCCCTGGAATGGACTGAGACATCTGGGGGACTCTGGGAATGGTGGCACGACCGCTGGAGTTCCTCTCGCTTTCCTGTGGAGTAGCGCCTCCTCTTGAGATGCGACGGGAATGACGGGAATTCTTTCCCTGACCACGCAGGGAAAGGATCCCTCCTCTCGAGCTAGCAGTGGCGGAAATCGGGGCTCCTCTGGATGTGGCGGGACTCTCGTGCTTCCTCTCGAGTGGAGACGGGTATGTCGGGGAACTTCTTGAGTTGCAGCAAGGGTGTGAAGGACCCTTTGGAAGTTCCAGACGTTAGGTGTGATTAGCCTCGAGACGCCTCAGCGGAAATGGGCCTCATCTCGCCTGGAGGGGAGAACCTCCTGGATTTTCTCGAGTTGCGGCATGGTGGCTCTCAGACTAGTGACGGGGAGACTCAGAGACCGCGCTCTGGTGGCCAGGAGCCAGTCGCCATGCGAAGTATGCTCGGGGCGCCTCCGGATTGCCTCCCGTTCGATAGCGGGCCTAAAGACGCTTGTGTGGAGGTAGTTCGCGGGACCCTGAGTTCCTCTTCAGATTGCTGATTCATAGGGATATCCTCGGTGATGCTGGGTACTTGCCTGTGGAGTCTCCCAAGGGGCAGTCAGTTCTCGTTCCGAGTGGAGCGGCTGCACGTCTGCTTTCCTCTACCGGCTGTATGCAGCAGTGTCAACGCTTCTCCTTCGCGTGGATCAAGGGACATTGAGGCGCTTTCCTCTCGAGAGCTTTGGTCCCGAGAAGAGGCTTATCCCACCAGCTTCCACTGTTCCGTGCGTGTGTGTCGATTGTCGATCCTTTACGAATATGAGAAGTCGAGGCAGTGCAGGTTTGAAAACAGGTATCTGAATGGAACGAGCACATCTGGGGGACTCTGGAATGGTGCACACCGGATCCTCCGTGATTCCTCTCGGGCCGCTTCGTGGAGGCGCTCCCTCTTTGCAGTATGCAGACGGGAACGCCGAAATCTTTCCGCGACCTACGCAAGGGAAAGGAATCCAGCTCCTCTTCGAGCTCGTAGGCGGTGAAACGCGGGCTCTCTCTGGATGTGGGAGACTCTCGGTGCTTCTCGTACGAGTGGAGACGGGTATGGTCCGGGAAAGCTTCTTGAGTGGGCAAGCTAAGGTGTGAAAGGACGCCTTTGGAAGTCAGAGGTTAGGTTGTGAATTAGCTCGTAGCACGGCCTGCAGGTGTGATGGTCCCTCTGCTGGAGGGTTTGACAACGTACCTTGGATATTTTCTCGAGTCTGCGGCAGGTGATCATCGAACTTTAGCGACTGGGACCTCAGGGACCCGCCGCTGTGTGGCCTCAGGAAAGGCCAGTCCCATGCAGTTGCTGGGGCGCCTTTCGGGATTCCTCGTCCGTGATTGTGGGTCCGTACAGATTCTGTGTGGAAGTCGGTGCTAGGAACCTGAGCGAATCCCTCTTCCAGTTGCTGACATGGATCTTGGGTACTTCTGGCGTCTCCGCTAGTGGATGCTCAGTCCTCGGTCTACTCGAAGTGGGGGCATGCACGTGCGCTTTCCCTCACCGAGCTTACAGCAGTGTCACGCCTGCCCTTCGCCATGGATGCAAGGATATGCTGTGGCTTTACCTGCGAGGCTTTCCACAGAGGCTTTCCCTCGGGCTTTCCACACAGGGCTGTCGTCACGTCGCCCAACCGTGGTGTGAGTCGATCGCGTTGGCTTGAAAGTCGAGGCAGTGCAGCGGAAAACAAGGTTTCCCTGGCATGGACGGAGACTCCAGTGGGGACTCATTGTTGAATGGTGGCAGCGACCCTCGAGTTCCTCTACGCCTTCACTGTGGGAGCGCCTCCTCTTGAGATGCGCAGCAACCAGCCGGAATTCTTTCCCGAACACGCAGGGAAAAGATCGCCTCTCTCGAGCGTAAGGCGGAAACGGTGGCTCCTCTGGATTGGGCGGAGTACTCGTCGTGGCTTCCTCTCTGAGTGGACACTGGGTATGCTCGGGCAGAACTGTCTTGAGTTGACAGCAAGGGGCTGAAGAGACCCTTTGGAAGTTCCAGAGTTAAAGCGGTGTGCGATTCAGCGCTGCTTCGGCCCCATTACCGGAAATGGGCCTCATCTCCGCCTGGCAGGGAGAAACCTGCCTGGATTTTTCGAGATGCGGCAGGTTACTCATCCGATTAACGAACGCTGGCGACCTCAGGACCCGCTCTGGTGGCGCTCAGGAAGGCCAGTCCCTGCGAATATGCTCAGGGGCCTCTCTCGGATTCGCTGCTCGCAGTCGATGCTGGGGCCTAAGACCGTTGTGTGAGTCACGGTGCCTGGAACCTGAGGATTCCTTTGCCAGTGCAATACATGGATCCTAGGGGTAACTTCATTGTGAGTCTGCCCAGGGAGTCAGTCCTCGTCCTCGAGAGGGGCAGTGCAACTGGTGTCTGACTTGTCCTCCGAGCTTGTAAAGCAAGCAGCTGGGGTCGACGATATCGCTTTGCGTGGATCAAAGGGATCGGGTGGCTTTTCCCTCGAGGTCTTCTCCATCGCTAAGGCTTTTCCCAACGGCTTTCCAGAGTCCACACGTGGCTGGGTCCCACGTGCCGTGTGAGAGTCGATCTCGGCTTGAAAGCCGCCCACGGGCCAGGGTTCGCGGGAAACAAGCGTTTCCTGGAATGGATCTGACGCACTTCATGGTGTGGACTTCTGGGAAAGGTGGCAGCGACCGGAGGCTTGATTTCCCTGCCTTTCATGTGGAAGAGCGCCTGCCTCTTGAGATGCGACGGGAACGCCGGCATATTCTTCCCGGAATCCCATGCAGGGAACAGGATCCCTCTCTTTTAGTTACTCAGGAGGGCAACAGAGGGCTGCCTCTGGACGTGGCGTGAATATCTTTTGCTCGTGCTTCCTCCCTCGGAGTGGAGAGCGGGTATGTCGGGGAAACTTACTTGAGTTGCCAAGGTGTGAAGGGACCCTTTGAAGTTTCCAGAGAGTTAGTGTGATTAGCCTCTGACAACGCTCAAGCGGATAATGGGCCTCATCTCGCCTTGGGAGAGGATTTAACCTCCTGGTTTATTCAGTTTGCGGGCAGGTAGCTACTCGACATTTACGGACGGGGAACACAGGGACTCCTCTCTGGTGGCCCGCGAAAGGCCAGCCCCCTGCGAGTTGGCATCGGGTCTCGGGATTTCCTCATCCCTCTTCGATGCACCGGGGCCTAAGATCCTTGTGTGGAGTCAGTGCCGGAACGCTAGAAGGATTCCTTCTCAGTGCTGACAATGGATCTTGGGGTACTTCTGGAGTCTCCCAGGGGACTGTTCAGTCCTACTCCCACGAGGAGCGCTGCAGCGTAGCGCTTTCCTGCCCGATGCTTAGCAGCAAGTGTCACGCTTCTCTCTTCACATGGTGCCAAGGATCTGTGGCCTTTCCCTCGAGGCTTTTCGCCTCGAAAGGCTTTCCACAGGTGTCCCACCGTGATGGTGTGTGTGATGTCGCTCCTCGCTTGAAAAGTTCGAGGCAAGTGCAGGGAAAACAGGTTTCCTGGAATGGGAACTGAGACATCTATGGGGACTTGGGAAATGGTAGGCACGAGGTCTAGGATTCTCTACGCATCTTCCTGTGGAGAGCGCCTAACCTCTATGAGATGCGTCGGGAACGCCCTGAATTCTTTGGCCGAACGGCAGCAGGCGAAATTGAATCGAACCTCCTCCTCGAGCCTAGAGGCAGAACAAGCGCTCTTGGATGTGGGCGGGACCACTTCAGTGCTTGACTGGCGCTGGATGAGCTTGAGAGCGGGTATGTCGGGACCTTCTTGAGTTGCAGCGAAAGGTGTTGAAGGACCCTTATGGAAGTTCGCAGATGGTTTGAGTGTGATTAGACCTCGAGACCCGTGAGCGGAAATGGGGCCTCAATCTCGCCTGAGGGGGACAACCTCGGATTTTCTCGAGTTTGCGGGCGATGGTGCTCTCGACTATACGAATGGGAGCCTCAGGGACCCGCTCTGGTGGGCTCATTTCGGATTTGCCAGTCCCGTTGCTTTGCTTGTAATGTCTTCGGGGACTCCGTGAAGAGATTCCCTCTGCCCAGGCCTCTAGCTGGTTACGCTCATCGCATTTCGTGGGTCTGTTTAGATGCTTTCGTGTGCAGTAGAGTGCCGTCGGATACTCAGAACTGAGCATCCTGTCCTACTCCAGTGCTGACAACATGGATCTTGGGGTACTTCTGAGGCTCCCCAGGTTGGATGTTCAGTCGTCGTCAATTCGAGTTGGCGGGTTACATGCACGTCGCTTTCCTCCCCGAGCTAGAGCAGCATGTGTCACGCTTGGTCTCCCTTTGCGTGGAATCAAGGGGCCTCAGGTGGAGCTCTTTCTCTCGAGGCTTTGCTTATTAGCGAGCTTTCCCAGCTTCACGGAGGCTTTCCCACAGGGCTGTCCCAACGTCGCCACACGGTGGTGTGAGTTCGATTTTTAGCCTCGCTGGGCTATGAAAGTGCGACGACAGATAGCATGCGGAAAATTCAGGTTGTCCTGGAAATGGACTCGAACATCTGGGGGTATCTCTGGAATGGCTCGGCACGCAACCTTTTGGATTCGCATATCCTCTACGCTTTCCTTGGAGAGCAGCGCTTACTCTTGAGATGCGACGGGACAAGCCGGGAATTCTTTTCCCTGATCGAAGCTCTGTCAGACCAGAAAATTTGGAGTCGCCTCCATACTCAGCTACGGAGGGGCGCAGAACGGGGCGCTCCTGCTGGATGTGGGACGGCGACTATCGTGGCTTCGGCTCTCGGAGTGGAAGACCGGTATGTTAGGAACGTCTTGAGTTGCCAAGCAAGCGGTGTGAAGGACTGCGCTGTTGGGAAGTTCAGAGGTTGGTGTGCATTAGCCTGCGAAACGCTCATCGGAAATGAGGCTCATCTGCGCGCTGGAGGGAGATAACGCTCTGTTATTTTTCTCGGTTGCAGCGCGTGCTCTCGACTTACGCGGGGACTTCAAGGACCCCGCTCTGGTGCCAAGGAAAGTCCAGTCCCCTATTGCGAGTTGCTCGGTGGGCCTCTCGGGATCTCCTCTCGCCGTTGATGCTGTGGGCGCTAAGACCTTGTTGTGGAGTCAGTGCCGGAACCTGAGGTATTCCTCTTAGTGCTGACAGGGATCTTGGTGTACTTTCCTGGAGTCTCCAAGGCGCACGTCAGTCTCGTCATACGAGTTAGACTTGCATGCAGTGCGCTTTCCTTCGCGAGCTGTACGCTTCAGCAATGTTCTCTCGCTGCTTTCTCTTCTTCAGGTATGTCCCTTAAGGGGATCGGGAGAAGGGCTTTGCCTTCGAGGCTTTCCAACCGAGGGCTTTCCCTACGAGGCTATTCGCCTACAGGGCTGTTCCATCGTAGACCACAGTGGTGGTGTGAGTCGAACTCGACTCGATTGGATTAGTCGAGGCGTGCACGCTCGCAAAAACAGGTTTTCCCTGGAATGGACTGCGACATCTGGGCGGACGTCTGTGATTGTGACAGCGACCACTTGGAGTTCCTCTCGCCTTCCTGTGGAGAGCGGCCTCCTCTTCAGTTTATGGGGACAAAAGAGGAAAGTTCCCGGATTGAATGATCCTTTCCGCGACTTCAGCCTGTGTCTTTAGCCAGGGCAAAGAATTTCACGCAAGACCCCCCTCTCGGGCTGGGGCGGTGGAAAACGGGGCTCTCTGGATGCTGCGGAGGCGACTGCTCGTGCTTCTCTGCCAGTCGAGACGCGTATGCCGGGAACTTCTTGCAGTTGGCAGCAAGCGTGTAGAAGCGGCACCCTGTGGAAGTTCCAGCAGCTAGATGTCATGCTATTAGACGTTCGAGACGCATCAGTGGAAATGGTCCTCACATCTCGCTGGAGGGCGAAGCAAACTTCCTGCGATATTCTCGTGAGTTGCGGCAGGTGCCTCTCTCAACTATACGACGAGGCCGACGTGCAGGCTCGACCGCTGGGACGAAACTTCAGCCTGTGTTGACCTCAGGAAAGAGGCCAGTCCGCATGCAAGTTGCTTGGGGGTCCTGTCGGAGATTTCGGCTCTCCCGTCACGATGTCGGGTCCTAAGCATCTCGTTGTGGACGTGGTGCCTGCGACCTGAGGATTCCTCTCCAGTGGCTTGACCATGGATCTGGGGTACTTCTGGCCTTAGCCAAGGGATTCCTGACCAGTGATATCTCATCTCGAGTGGGCGGCATGCCACTGCGTCTTTCCTCCTCGAGCTTATAGCACGCAGTGTCACCCTTATCCCTTCGCGTGATCACCGGATGCTGTGGCTCTTTCCCTGACGGCATTCTTCAAGAGGCTTTCCACGAGGCTTTCCCACAGGGCTGTCCATCTCCGCGCCACCTGGTGTGAGTCGATCCTTGGCTTGACATGCGAGCAGTGCAGGGAAATCAGTGCTTTCCTGGAATGCGACCTGAGACATACCAGGGACTCAGGAATGGTGGCACGACCTGCGAAGTTTCGTCTCTGCCGTTTACTGTGGAGAGCGCCTCCTCTTGAGATCAACGCGCTGCACGGAACGTTCTGTTTCCGAACACGGATCCGAGTATCTCAGGGAATAGGATATTCCGCTCCTCTCCGAGCTAGGGGGCGGAAACGGGGCTCCTCTGGCATGTGGGCTGGACTTGTGCTTCTCCTCGGAGTGAGACCGGGTATGTGGGGAACTTCTTGAGTTTGCAGCAAGGGTGTGAAGGACGCGCTTTGGAAGTTCAGAGGTTAGGTGTTAATAGCTCGAGACGCCCTCAACGGCGAAATCGGCCCTCATCTCGCCTGGAGGGGAGAACCTCGCTGGATTTTCATTGTCTCTTGCGAGATTTCCGCGGCTATGGTTTGCTGTCGACTTACGACGGGGACCCATCCAGGCTGTAGCCCCTTCGCTCGTCGTGTGCCTCAGGACAAGGCCAGTCCCCTTTTCGATATTGCTCGGGGCCCTCTCAGGATTCCTCTCCAGTCGAAGGTGCCGATTACCATGGTCCGGGAGATAAGTACCTTGTAGTGTGAGTCGGTGCGCCGTGGCTCTAGGAACGCTGAGGATTGCCTCTTCCTTTTAGTGCTTTGACAGGATCCCTGGGTAATTCTGGAGTCTCCCAGCACGGCGGCATGTCAATGTCCTCGTCTCGAGTGGGGGCGTGCACGTGCGCTTTTCAACTCGGGCGAGCTGTGGTTCAGCAGTTTGCACTGTCACGGGTAGCCCTTCTTGCGTGGATCAAGGGATGCTGATGGCTTTTCCTGCGACGGTTTTGCGTCTTTTGAGGTCTGTTTAGAGCACGAGGCTTTCCCACGAGAAGGCTTTTCCCACAGGGCTTGTCCACGTGCCACCTGTGGGTGTGAGTCGATCCTCGCTTGAACGTCCAGAGCAGTGCGGGGAAACAGGTTTGCCCTGGAATGGACTGGAGAACATTCTGGGGGACTCTGGGAATGGTGCGACGACACTTGTGTGATTCCTGCTTCGGCCTTTCATAGTGGAGAGGGCGTTCTGGCCTCTTGAGATGCCACGGGAACGCCGGAAATTCTTACCGCGACCTGCAGGGAAAGGATCCGCTCCTCTCGCGTAGCTAAGGAGGCGGTTACGGGGCTCCTTCTGGACGTGGGCGGGACACGGCTGCGTCTTTTGCTTCGCTGCTCGAGTGAGCACGGGTATCTTGTCCGCGGAATTCTTTCTTTGAGTTGCGGAGGGTGTTGTTTATTTAGAGCAGACCCTTTTGTAAAGTTCCAGAGGTTAGGTGTGATTAGCGCTTGGAAACAGCTCAGCGGAAATGGGCCTCATCGGTCGTTCGCCTGGAATCGGAGAACCTCCTGGACTTTTTCACAGTTGCGGCAGGTGCTTCTGACTTAGGAGCGGGGAAGACACTTAGGACCCGCTCTAGGTGCCCAGAAAGGCAAGTAACCATGCGATTGTTGCGGGTCGATTGGGCTCTTCTTTCTCCGGATCCTGCTCTTCGATACCTCGGGGTCCTAAGACTTGTGTGGGTCGGTGCCAGATATATGAACCTGAGGATTCCTCTCCACGGTGTGAAAATGGATCTTGGGTGGTTTTGCTTCTGGCCGTCCTCCCCAGAGGGAGTGTGTCCATTGGTGCCCTAGAGGGTGGGTTTCGCGTGGACCACGTTAACGCTTTCCTCCGCCGAGCTGTATGCAGTGTCACGGGCTTGCTCTTCGCAATGGGTCAAGGGAATCTGTGCCTTTCACCCTCGAGGGGTTTCCAAAAGGGCTGTTCCACGCTGCCCACGCGAGTGGTGTGGTCGATGTCAGGATCCTCCGCTTTGAAAGTGCGAGGCAGTGCAGGGAAACAGGTTTTCCCTGGAATGGACTGAGCAGTTTGGGAGACTCTGGAAATTGGTGGCACGACGCTGGAAGTTCCTCTCCCTTTCCCTGTGGAGAGCGCCTCATCTTGAGATGGCGACGCGAACGGCCGGGAATTTCTTTGGGCGCGACGCGCTTGACGCAAGGTGGGAAATGATCCCTCCTCTCCTTTGAGCTAGGAGGAGGAGTCACAACGGGGCTGGCTTCTTGGATGTGGGCGGGACTCTCGGGGTGGCTGTCCCTTGACTGGAAGACGGGATATGGTCGGGGAACTTCTTGAGTTGGCAGCAAGGCCTGTGCAAAGGACCCTTTGGAAGTTCCTGAGAGGTTAGGTGTGATTTAGGCCTCGAATCGGCTCAGCGGAAATGGGCCTCATCTCGCCCTGGAGGGGACAAGCGCTCCTGGGAATTTCCTCGACCTTGGCGGGCAGGTGCTCTCGACTTGCCGACGGGGGTACCGAACAGGGAACTCCCTCTGGACGGGCTCTAGGAAAAGGCTCAGTCCCCATTCGAGTTTGCTTTTGGAGCAGATTCTTTAAGCGGGATTTACTCACTTCAAAAGACGTCGTGCCGGGCCTAAGACATGGCTTGTGTGGAGTCGGTGCCTGGAGCTGAAGGATTCCGCTCCAAGTACTCGAAATGAATTTTCTTGGGGGGGATGGCTACCTTTTGGAGTCTCCCAGGGAAGTCAGGTCTCGTGCTGGAAGCATAGGGGGATGCACGTGCGCTTTCGCTCCGGAGCTGTAGCAGAGTGTCGCGGCTTCCCTTCGCGTGGAATGCAAGGAATCTGTGCTTTCCGCCTCGGGCTTTCCAACGAGGGCTTTCCCACAGGGCTGTTTCAGAAGTTGCACCGTGGTGTGAAGTCTAATCCTCGCTTGAAAGTCGGGCAGTTGAAGGGAAACAGGTTTTTCCCCTGGAATGGACTGAGACACCTGGGGGACTCGCACTGGGAATAGAGGGCCTGAATTGAGTTCTTTTCAAGCACCTTATCTCTAAACAGATAGGAGAAGCGCTCGCTCTTGAAAATGCGACGGGAAACGCTTTTGGATGGGTCTTTCTCGAACGCCGACGCAGTGGAAAGGATCCCTCCTCTCAAGAGCTATTGCAGGCGGAAACGGGGTGACCAGCTCTTGAGATAATGGACGGGGATCTTCCGTATTTCCTGCTAGAGTGGAGACGGATATCGTCGGTGTGAAAACTTTCTTACGATTGGCGCAGGGTGTGAAGGAGCCTTCTGCGATTATAGTTCCATTGAAGGGAGTTTAAGTGTGATTACCAGGTGGGCCCCTAGTTGCCGGAGAACTCAGCTGGAAATGGGCTCATGACTGACAGCTGGAGGGGCGAATCGCTCCTGGATTTTCTGGAGTTGCTGCAGGTGCTCTCGCTTATCGATGGGACCTCAGGGACCTGTCTGAGTGGGCCCTCAGGAAAGGACCAGTCCCCATGCGTAAAGTTGCTTCTTGGGGCACAGTCTTCTCGAGTAGATTCCCTCTCCGTCGATGGCGATTGGGGCCTTAAACCTTGGTTGGAGTCCGGATGCTACGGAACCTGAGGAATTCCTTCTCCAACTTCTGAGCATGGATTCTTGGTCTTCTGCTGTCTGAGAGTTCACTACGGCCGGGTGTCAGTGTACTTCTCTCGAGTGGACCATTAGCAC
>NW_017213859.1:0-15213 GCF_001704415.2 Capra hircus | reverse complement strand
GGAAGCTGACACATCTGCATACACTGTTCCTCCTGAGGTCACGGTCCGTATGTCGAGAGTACCTGCCGCAACTCGAGAAAATCCAGGAGGTTCTCTGCTCCAGTCGAGATGAGGCCCATTTCTCTGCGGCGTCTCGAGGTAATCACAACTAAACTCTGGAACTTCCAAAGTGTCCTAAACACCCTTGCTAAAACTCAAGAAGTTCCCCGACATACCCGTCTCCACTCCAGAGAAGCCACAGGTCCGGCAACCGCCAGAGGAGCTCCGTTTCCTCCTCCAAGCTCGAGATGAGGGATCCTTCCCTGCTTCCTCGGGAAAGAATTCCCGAGTTTCGACGCATCTCAAGAGGAGGCTCACTGCACAGGAAAGGCGAGAGGAACTCATGGGTCGTGCCACCATTCCAAGAGTCCCCCAGATGTCTCAGTCCATTCCAGAGGATCCTGTTTTCCCTGCACTGCTTCGACTTTCACGCTGAGGATCGACTCCACACCTGGTGGCACGTGTGACAACCCTGTGGGAAAGCCTCGTGGGAAAGCCTCGAGGGAAAGCCACAGATCCCTTAATCCACGCGACGGGAAGCGTGACACTGCTGCTACAGCACGGGAGGAAAGCGCACGTGCATGCCCCCTACTCGAGACGAGAACTGACTCCCCTGGGGAGACTCCAGAAATACCCCAAGATGCATGTCAGCCCTGGAGAGGAATCCTCAGGTTCCGGCCCCGACTCCACACAAGGTCTTAGGCCCTGGCATCGACGGGAGAGGAATAGCGACAGGACCTCTAGCAACTCACATGGGGACTGGCCTTTCCTGAGGTAACCAGAGTGGGTCCATGAGGTCCCCGTCGTAAGTCGAGAGCACCTGCCGCAACTCGGTAAAATCCAGGAGGTTCTCCCCTGCAGGTGAGATGAGGCCCGTTTCCACTGATGTGTCTCGAGGCTAATCACACGTGAACTCTGGAACTTCTAAAGAGTCTTTCACAGTCATGCTGCAACTCAAGAAGTTCCCCGACATACCCGTCTCCACTCAAGAGGAAGCACGAGGGTCCCGGCCACATCCAGAGGAGCTCCGTTTCCGGCTCGTAGCTCGAGATGAGGGATCCTTTCCCTACGTGGTCGGGAAAGAATTCCCGGCATTCCCATCGCATCTCAAGAGGAGGCGCTCTCCAAAGGAAAGGGGAGAGGAACTGCAGGGTCGTGCCACCATTCCCAGAGTCCCCCGGATGTCACATTCCATTCCAGGGAAACCTGTTTTCCCTGCACTGCCTCGACATTCAAGCCGAGGATCGACTCACACCACGGTGGCACGTGGCACAGCCCTGTGGGAAGGCCTCGTGGGAAAGCCTCGTGGGAAAGCCTCGAGGGGAAAGACACAGATCCCTTGATCCACGTGAAGGGAAGCGTGACACTGCTGCTTCAGCTCGGGAGGAAATCGCACGTGCATGCCCCCACTCGAGACGAGGACTGCCTCCACTAGGGAGACTCCATTAGTACCCCAAGATCCATGTCAGCACTGGAGAGGAATCCTCAGGTTCCGGCACTGACTCCACACAAGGTGTTAGGCCCGGGCATCGACGGGAGAGGAATCCCGAGAGGCCCCCGAGCAACACGCATGGGGACTGGCCTTTCCTGAGACCACAAGAGCGGGTCCCTGAGGTCCCCGTCGTAATTCGAGAGCACCTGCCGCAACTCGAGAAAATCCAGAAGGTTCTCCCCTCCAGGAGAGATGAGGCCCATTTCCGCTGAGACATCTCGAGGCTAATCACACCTAACCTCTGAAACTTCCAAAGGGTCCTTCACGTCCTTGCTGCAACTCAAGAAGTTCCCTGACATACCTCTCTCCACTCGAGAGGAAGCACGAGAGGCCTGCCCACATCCAGAGGAGCCCCGTTTCCGTCTCCTAGCTCGAGAGGAGGGATCCTTTCCCTGCGTTGTCAGGAAAGAATTCCCGGCGTTCCCATAGCGTCTCAAGAGGAGTCGCTCTCCACAGGAAAGGAGAGAGGAACTCCAGGGTGGTGCCACCATTCCCAGAGTCCCCCACATGTCTCAGTCCATTTCACGGAAACCTGCTTTCCCTGCATTAACTTGGCTCTCAAGCCGAGGATCGACTCACACAACGGTGGCATGTGGGACAGCCCTTTGGGAAAGCCTCGTGGGAAAGCCTCGTGGGAAAGACTCGAGGGAAAGCCCCTGATCCCTTACTCCACAAGAAGGGAAGCGAGATACTGCAGCTACAGCTCGGGAGGTAAGCGCATGTGCATGCGCCCACTCGAGACGAGGACTGACTCCCCTGGGGAGACTCCAGAAGTACCCAAGATCCATGTCAGCAAGGAGAGGAATCCTCAGGTTCCTGCACTGACTCCACACAAGGCCTTAGGCCCCGGCATCGATAGGAGTGAAATCCCAAGAGGCCCCCGAGCCACTCGCATGGGGACTGGCCTTCCTGAGGCCACCAGAGCGAGTCCCTGAGGTCCCCGTCATAAGTCGAGAGAACCTGCCACAACTCGAGAAAATCCAGGAGGTTCTTCCCTCCAGACGAGATGAGCCCCATTTCCACAGAGCCGACTCGAGGCTAATCACACCTAACCTCTGGACCTTCCAAAGGGCCCTTCACACCCTTGCTGCAACTCAAGAAGTTCCCTGACATACCCGTCTCCACTCGAGAGGAAGCACGAGAGTCCCGCCCACATCCAGAGGAGCCCTGTTTCCGCCTCCTAGCTCGACAGGAGGGATCCTTTCCCTGCGTGTTCGGGAAAAGAATTCCCGGCGTTCCCGTCACATATCAAGAGGGGGCGCTCTCCACAGGAAAGGCGAGAGGAACTCCAGGGTCGTGTCACCATTCCCAGAGTCCCCCAGATGTCTCAGTCCATTCCAGGGAAGCCTGTTTTCCCGGCACTGCCTCGACTTTCAAACCGAGGATCGACTGACACCACGGTGGCACGTGGGACATCACTGGGGAAAGCCTCGTTGGAAAGCCTGGTGGGAAAGCGTCGTGGGAAAGCCTCATGGGAAAGCCTCGAGGGAAAGCCACAGATCCTATGATCCACGGGAAGGGAAGCGTGACACTGCTGCTACAGCTCGGGAGGAAAGCGCACGTGCATACCCCCACTGGAGACGAGGACTCACTCCCCTGGGGAGACTCCAGAAGTACCCCAAGATCCATGTCAGCACTGGAGAGGAATCCTCAAGTTCCGGCACCGAATTCCACACAAGGTCGTAGGCCCCGGCATCGACGGGAGAGGAATCCCGAGAGGCCCCTGAGCAACGCGCATGTGGACTGGCCTTTACTGAGTCCATCAGAGCGGGTCCCTGAGGTCCTCGTCATAAGTCGAGAGCACCTGCCCCAACTCGAGAAAATCCAGGAGGTTCTCCCCTCCAGGCGAGATGAGGCCCATTTCCGCTGAGGCGTGTTGAGGCTAATCACACCTAACCTCTGGGACTTCCAAAGGGTCCTTCACACCAGTTGCTGCAACTCAAGAAGTTCTCCGACATACCCGTCTGCACTCGAGAGGAAGCACGAGAGTCCCACCCACATCCAGAGGAGCCCCATTTCTGCCTCTTAGCTCCAGAGGTGGGATCCTTTCCGTGCGTTGTCTGGAAAGAATTCACCGAGTTCCCGTCGCAATTCAAGAGGAGGCGCTCTCCACAGGAAAGGCGAGAGGAACTCCAGTGTCGTGCCACCATTCGCAGAGTCCCCCAGATGTCTCAGTCCATTCCAGGGAAACCTGTTTCCCTGCACTGCCTCGACTTTCAAGCCGAGGATCGACTCACACCACGGTGGCACGTGGGACAACCCTGTGGGAAAGCTTCTTGGGAAAGCCTCGTGTGAAAGCCTCGAGGGAAAGCCACAGATCCCTTGATCCACGTGAAGGAAAGCGTGACATTGCTGCTACAGCTCGGGAGGAAAGCCCACATGCATGCCTCCCCTCGAGACGAGGACTGACTCCTCCGGGGAGACCTCAGAAATACCCCAAGATCCATGTCAGCACTGGAGAGGAATCCTCAGGTTCTGGCACCGACTCCACACAAGGTCTTAGGCCCCGGCATAGACGGGAGAGGAATCCCGAGAGGCCCTCGAGCAACTCGCATGGGGACTGGCCTTTCCTGAGGGCCACCAGAGCGGGTCCCTGAGGTCCCCGTCGTAAGTCGAGGGCACCTGCCACAACTCGAGAAAATCCAGGAGGTTCTACCCTCCAGGCGAGATGAGGCCCATTACCGCTGAGGCGTCTCGAGGCTAATCACACCTAACCTATGGAACTTACAAAGGGTCCTTCACACCCTTGCTGCAACTCAAGAAGCTTCCCCGACATACCCGTCTCCACTCGAGAGGAAGCCCGAGAGTCCCGCCCACATCCAGAGGAGCCCCGTTTCCGCCTCCTAGCTCGAGAGGAGGGATCCTTTCACTGAGTGGTCGGTCAAGTATTCCCGGAGTTCCCGTCTCATCTCAAGAGGAGGCGCTCTCCACAGGAAAGGCGAGAGGAACTCCAGATTCGTGCACCCATTCCCAGAGGCCCCCAGATGTCTCAGTCCATTCCATGGAAACCTGTTTCTCCTGCACTGCCTCGACTTTCTAGCCTAGGATCGACACACAACACGGTGGCACGTGGGACAGCCCTTTGGGAAAGTCTCATGAGAAAGCCTCGTGGAAAAGACTCGTGGAAAGCCTCGAGGGAAAGCCGCAGATACCTTGATCCACGCGAAGGGAAGCATGACACTGCTGCTACAGCTCGGGAGGAAAGCGCACGTGCATGCCCCCACTCGAGATGAGGACTGACTCCCGTGGGGAGACCTCAGAAGTACCCCAAGATCCATTGTCAGCACTGGCAAAGGAATCCTCAGGTTCCGGCACCGACTCCACACAAGGTCTTAGGCCCTGGCATCGACGGGAGAGGAACCCCGAGAGGCCCTGAGCTAACTCGCATGGGGACTGGTCTTTCCTGAGGCCACCAGAGCGGGTCTCTGAGGTCCCTGTCGTAAGTCGAGAGCACCTGCCGCAACTCGAGAAAATCCAGGAGGTTCTCCCCTCCAGGCGAGATGAGGCCCATTTCCGCTGAGGCGACTCGAGGCTTATCACACCTGACCTCTGGAACTTCCAAAGGGTCCTTCACACCCTTGCTGCAACTCAAGAAGTTCCCCGACATACCCGTCTCCACTCGAGAGGAAGCACGAGAGTCCCGCCCACATCCAGAGGAGCCCCGTTTCCGCCTCCTAGCTCGAGAGGAGGTATCCATTTCCCTCGTGGTCGGGAAAGAATTCCCGGCGTTCCCGTCGCATCTCAAGAGGAGGCGCTCTCCACAGGAAAGGCGAGAGGAACTCCAGGGTCGTGCCACCATTCCCAGAGTCCCCCAGATGTCTCAGTCCATTCCAGGAAAACCTGTTTTCCCTGCACTGCCTCGAATTTCAAGCCGAGGATCGACTCTCACCAAGGTGGCACGTGGGACAGCCCTGTGGGAAAGCCTCGTGGGAAAGCCTCGTGGGAAAGCCTCGAGGGAAAGCCACAGATGCCTTGATCCACGCGAAGGGAAGCGTGACACTGCTGCTACAGCTCGGGAGGAAAGCGCACGTGCATGCCTCCCCTCGAGACGAGCACTGACCCCCCTGGGGAGACTCCAGAAGTACCCCATGATCCATGTCTGGCCTGGAGAGGTATCCTCAGGTTCCGGCACCGACTCCACAAAGGACTTAGGCCCCGGCATCTATGGGAGTGGAATCCCGAGAGTCCCCTGAGCAACTCGCATGGGGACTGGCCTTTCCTGAGGCCATCAGAGCGGGTCCCTGAGGTCCCCGTCGTAAGTCGAGAGCACCTGCCGCAACTCGAGAAAATCCAGGAGGTTTTCCCCTCCAGGCGAGATGAGGCCCATTTCCGCTGAGGCGTGTCGAGACTAATCACACCTAACCTCTGGAACTTCCAAAGGGTCATTCACACCCTTGCTGCAACTCAAGAAGTTCCCCGACATGCTGGTCTCCACTTGAGAGCAAGCACGAGAGTCCCGCTCGCATCCAGATGAGCCCCGTTTCAGCCTACTAGCTCGAGAGGAGGGATCCTTTCCCTGCGTGGTCGGGAAAGAATTCCCGGCGTTTCCCTCGCATCTCAAGAGGAGGCGCTCTCCACAGGAAAGGCGAGAGGAACTCCAGGGTCGTGCCACCATTCCCAGAGTCCCCCAGATGTCTCAGTCCATTACAGGGAAACCTGTTTTCCCTGCACTGCCTCGACTTTCAAGCCGAGCATCGACTCACACCACGGTGGCACGTGGGACAGCCCTTTGGGAAAGCCTCTTGGGAAAGCCTCGTGGGAAAACGTCGAGGGAAAGCCACAGATTCCTTGATCCACGCGAAGGGAAGCGTGACACTGCTGCTACAGTTCGGGAAGAAAGCGCACGTGCATGACCTCACTCGAGACGACGACTGGCTCCCCTGGGGAGACTCCAGAAGTACCCCAAGTTCCATGTCTGCACTGGAGAGGAATCCTCAGATACTGGCACCGACTCCACACAAGGTTTGAGGCACTGACATCGACGGGAGACGAATCCCGAGAGGCCCCCGAGCAACTCGAATGGGGACTGGCCTTTCTTGAGGACACCAGGGCGGGTCCCTGAGGTCCCCGTCGTAAGTCGAGAGCACCTGCCAGCAACTCGATAAAATCCAGGAGGTCTCCCCTCCAGGCGAGATGAGGCCCATTTCCGCTGAGGTGTCTCGAGGCAAATCACACCTAAACTCTGGAACTTCCAAAGGGTCCCTCACACCCTTGCTGCAACTCAAGAAGTTCCCCGACATACCCGTCTCCACTCCAGAGGAAGCACGAGAGTACCGCCCACATCCAGAGGAGCCCCGTTTCCGCCTCCTAGCTCGAGAGGAGGGATCCTTTCCCTGCGTGGTCGGGAAAGAATTCCCGGCATATCCGAGGCAACTCAACGGGAGGTGCTCTCCACAGGAAAGGCGAGAGGAACTCCAGGGTCGTGCCACCATTCCCAGAGTCCCCCAGATGTCTCACTCCATTCCAGGGAAACCTGTATTCCCTGCACTGCCTCCACTTTCAAGCCGAGGATCGACTCACACCACGGTGGCACGTGGGACATCCCTGTGGGAAAGCCTCGTAGGAAAGCCTCGTGGGAAAGCCTCGAGGGAAAGACACAGATCCCTTGATCCACGCGAATGGAAGCGCGACACTGCTGCTACAGCTCGGAAGGAAAGCGCACGTGCATGCCCCCACTCGAGACGAGGACTGACTCCCCTGGGGAGACTCCAGAAGAACCCCAAGATCCATGTCAGCACTGGAGAGGAATCCTCAGGTTACAGCACTGACTCCACACAAGGTCTTAGGCCCCAGCATCGACGGGAGAGGAAACCCGAGAGGCCCCCAGGAGGCCCCCGAGCAACTCGCAAGGGGACTGGCCTTTCCTGAGGCGACCAGAGCGGGTCCCTGAGGTCCCGGTCGTAAGTCGAGAGCACCTGCAGCAACTCGAGAAAATCCAGGAGGTTCTCCCCTCCAGGCGAGATGAGGTCCATTTCAGCTGAGGCGTCTCGAGGCTAATCACACCTAACCTCTGGAACTTCCAAAGGGTCCTTCACACCCTTGCTGCAACTCAAGAAGTTCCCCGACATACCCGTCTCCACTCAACATGAAGCACGAGAATCCCGCCCACAACCAGAGGATCCCCATTTCCGCCTCCTAGCTCGAGAGGAGGGATCCTTTCCCTGCGTGGTCGGGATAGAAAACCCGGTGTTCCCATCACATCTCAAGAGGAGGCGCTCTCCTCAGGAAAGACGAGAGGAACTCCAGGGTCGTGCCACCATTCCCAGAGTCCCCTGGATGTCTCAGTCCAGTCCAGGGAAACCTGTTTTCCCTGCACTGCCTTGACTTTCAGGCGAGGTTCGACTCACACCACAGTGGCACGTGGGACAACCCTCTGGGAAAGCCTCGTTGGAAAGCCTCGTGGGAAAGCCTGGAGGGAAAGCCACAGATCCCTTGCTCCATGCGAAGGGAAGCGTGACACTGCTCTACAGCTCGGGAGGAAAGCGCACGTGCATGCCCCCACTCGAGACGAGGACTGACTCCCCTGGGGAGACTCCAGAAGTACCCCAAGATCCATGTCAGCACTGGAGAGGATTCCTCAGGTTCCAACACCGACTCCACACAAGGTCTTAGGCCCCGGCATCGACGGAAGAAGAATCCCGCGAGGCTCTCGAGCAACTCGCAAGGGGACTGGCCTTTCCTAAGGCCACCAGAGCGGGTCCCTGAGGTTCCCTTCGTAAGTCGAGAGCACCAGTCGCAACTCGAGAAAATCCAGGAGGTTCTCGCGTCCAGGCGAGATGAGGCACATTTCCGCTGAGGCGTCTCGAGGCTAATCACACCTAAACTCTGGAACTTCGAAAGGGTCCTTCACACCCTTGCTGCAACTCAAGAAGTTCCCCGACATACCCGTCTCCACTCGAGAGGAAGCACGAGAGTCCCGCCCACATCCAGAGGAGCCCCATCTCCGCCTCCTAGCTCGAGAGGTGGGATCCTTTCCCTGCGTGGTCGGGAAAGAATTCCCGGCGATTCCGTCGCATCTCAAGAGGAGGGGCTCTAAACCGAAAAGGCGAGAGGAACTCCAGGGTCGTGCCACCATTCCCAGAGTCCCCCAGATGTCTCAGTCCATTCCAGGGAAACCTGTTTTCCCTGCACTGCCTCGACTTTCAAGCCGAGGATCGACTCACACCACGGTGGCACGTGGGACGGCCCTGTGGGAAAGCCTCGTGGGAAAGCCTCGTGGGAAAGCCTCGTGGGAAAGCCTCGAGGGAAAGCCACAGATCCCTTGATCCATGCGAAGGGAAGTGGGACACTGCTGCTACAGCTCGAAAGGAAAGCCCACGTGCATGCCCCCACTCGAGACGAGGACTGACTCCCCTGGGGAGACTCCAGAAGTACCCGAAGATCCATGTCAGGACTGGAGAGGAATCCTCAGGTTCCTGCACCGGCTCCACACAAGATCTTAGGCCCCTGCATCGACGGGAGAGGAAGCCCGAGAGGCCCCCGAGCAACTCCCATGGGGACTGGCCTTTCCTGACGCAACCACAGCGGGTCCCTGAGGTCCCCTTCGTAAGTCCAGAGCACCTGTCGCACCTGGAAAAAATTCAGGAGGTTCTCCCGTCCAGGCGAGATGAGGCACATTTCCGCTGAGGCGTCTCGAGGCTAATCACACCTAAACTCTGGAACTTCCAAAGGGTCCTTCACACCCTTGCTGCAACTCAAGAAGTTCCGCAACATTCCCGACTCCACTGGAGAGGAAGCAGGAGAGTCCCGCCCACATGCAGAGGAGCCCCGTTTCCGCCTCCTAGCTCGAGAGGAGGGATCCTTTCCCTGCGTGGTCGGGAAAGAATTATCGGCCTCCCGTCGCATCTCAAGAGGAGGCGCTCTCCAAAGGAAAGGCGAGAGGAACTTCAGGGTCGTGCCACCATTCCCAGAGTCCCCCAGATGTCTCAGTCCATTCCAGGGAAACCTGTTTTCCGTGCACTGCCTCGACTTTCAAGCCGAGGATTGACTCACACCACGGTGACACGTGGGACAGCCCTGTGGGAAACCCTCTTGGGAAAGCCTCGTGGAAAGCTTCGAGGGAAAGCCACCGATCCCTTGATCCACTCGAAGGGAAGCGTGACACTGCTGCTACAGCTGGGGAGGAAAGCACATGTGCATGCCCCCACTCGAGACAAGGACTGACTCCCCTGGGAGACTCCAGAAGTACCCCAAGATCCATGTCAGCACTGGAGAGGAATCCTCAGGTTCCGGCACTGACTCCACACAAGGTTTTAGGCCCCAGCATCGACGGGAGAGGAAACCCGAGAGGTCCCCATGAGGCCCCCGAGGAACTCGCATGGGGACTGGCCTTTCCTGAGGCCACCAGAGCGGGTCCCTGAGGTCCCCGTCGTATGTCGAGAGCACCTGCCTCAACTCGAGAAAATCCAGGGGTTCTCTACTCCAGGCGAGATGAGGGCCATTTCCGCAGAGGCGTCTCGAGGCTAATCACACCTAACCTCTGGAACTTCCAACGGGTCTTTCACACCCTTGCTGCAACTCAAGAAGTTCCCCGACATACCCGTCTCCACTCGAGACGAAGCACGAGAGTCCCGCCTACATCCAGAGGAGCCCCGTTTCTGCCTCCTAGCTCGAGAGGAGGGATCCTTTCCATGCGTGCTCGGGAAAGATTTCCCGGCGTTTCCGTGGCATCTCAAGAGGAGGAACTCTCTACAGGAAAGGCGAGAGGAACTCGAGGGTCGTGCCACCATTCCCAAAGTCCCCCAGATGTCTCAGTCCATTCCAGGGAAACCTGTTTTCCCTGCACTGCCTCGACTTTCAAGCCCAGGATCGACTCACACCACGGTGGCACGTGGGACAGCCTTGTGGGAAAGCCTCCTGGGAAAGCCTCGAGGGAAAGCGACAGTTCCCTTGATCCTCGCGAATGGAAGCGCGACACTGCTGCTACAGCTCGGGAGGAAAGCGCACGTGCATTCCCCCACTCGAGACGAGGGCTGACTCCACTGGGGAGACTCCAGAAGTACCCCAAGATCCATGTCAGCACTGGAGAGGAATCCTCAGGTTCCAGCACCCACTCCACACAAGGTCTTAGGCCCCGGCATCGACGGGAGAGGAATCCCGAGAGGCCCCCGAGCAACTCGCATGGGGAATGACCTTTCCTGAGGCCACCAGAGCGAGTCCCTGAGGTCCCCGTCGTAAGACTAGAGCACCTGCTGCAACTCGAGAAAATCCAGGAGGTTCTCCCCTCCCGGCGAGTTGAGGCCCATTTCCGCTGAGGCGTCTCCAGGCTAATCACACCTAACCTCTGGAACTTCCACAGGGTTCTTCACACCCTTGCTGCAATTCAAGAAGTTCCCCGATATACCAGTCTCCACACAAGAAGAAGCACTAGAGTCCCGCCCACATCCAGAGGAGCCCCGTTTCCGCCTCCTGGCTTGAGACGAGGGATCCTTTCCCTGCGTGGTCGGGTAAGAATTCCCGGCGTTCCCGTCGCATCTCAAGAGGAGGCGCTCTCCACAGGAAAGGCGAGAGGAACTCCAGGTTCGTGCCACCATTCCCAGAGTCCCCCAGATGTCTCAGTCCATTCCAGGGAAACCTGTTTTCCCTGCACTGCCTCGACTTTCAAGCTGAGGATCGACTCACACCACGGTGGCACGTGGGACAGCCCTGTGGGAAAGCCCTGTGGGAAAGCCTCGAGGGAAAGCCACTGATCCCTTGATCGACTCGACGGGAAATATGACACTCCTGCTACAGCTCGGGAGGAAAGCGCACGTGCATGCCCCCACACGAGACGAGGACTGACTGCCTTGGGGAGACTCCAGAAGTACACCATGATCCATTTCAGCACTGGAGAGGAATCCTCAGTTTCCGGCACCGACTCCACACAAGGTCTTAGGCCCCGGCATCGATGGGAGAGGAATCCCGAGAGGCCCCCGAGCAACTCGCAAGGGGACTGGCCTTTCCTGAGGCCACCAGAGCGGGTCCCTGAGGTCCCCGACGTAAGTCGATAGCACCTGCCGCAACTCGAGAAAATCCAGGAGGTTCTCCCCTCCAGGCGAGATGAGGCCCATTTCCGCTGAAGCGTCTCCAAGCTAATCACACCTAACCTCTGGAACTTCCAAAGTGTTCTTCACACCCTTGCTGCAACTCAAGAAGTTCCCGGACATACCTGTCTCCACTCGAAAGGAAGCACGAGAGTCCCGCCCACATCCAGAGGAGCCCCATTTCCGCCTCCTAGCTCGAGAGGAGGGATCCTTTCCCTTCGTGCTCGGGAAAGAATTCCCGTCATTCCCGTCGCATCTCAAGGGGAGGCGCTCTTCACAGGAAAGGCGAGAGGGACTCCAGGGTCGTGCCACCATTCCCAGAGTCCCCCAGATGTCTCAGTCCATTCCAGGGAAACCTGTTTCCCTGCACTCCCTCGACTTTCAAGCCGAGGATCGACTCAAACCGCGGTGGCACGTGGGACAGCCCTGTGGGAAAGCCCTGCGGGAAAATCCTCGAGGAAAAGCCACAGATCCCTTGATCCAAGCAAAGGGAAGCGAGACACTGCTGCAAAAGCTGGGGAGGAAAGCGCACGTGCATGCCTCCCTTCGAGACGAGGACTGACTCCACTGGGGAGACTCCAGAAGTACCCCAAGATCCATGTCAGCACTGGAGAGGAATCCTCACGTTCCGGCACTGACTCCACACAAGGACTTAGGCCCCGGCATCGACGGGAGAGGAATCCCGAGAGGCCCCCGGACAACTCGCATGGGGAATGGCCTTTCCTGAGGCCACCAGAGCGGGTCCCTGAGGTCCCAGTCGTAAGTCGAGAGCACCTGCCGCAACTCGAGAAAATCCAGGAGGTTCTCGCCTCCAGGCGAGATGAGGCCCATTTCCGCAGAGGCGTCTCGAGGCTAATCACATCTAACATCTGGAACTTCCAACGGGTCCTTCACACCCTTGCTGCAACTCAAGAAGTTCCCCGACATACCCGTCTCCACTTGAGAGGAAGCACGAGAGTCCTGGCAACATCCATAGGAGCCCCGTTTCCGACTCCTAGCTCGAGAGGAGGGATCCTTTCCCTGCGTGGTCGGAAAGAATTCCCGGCGATCCCGTCGAATCTCAAGAGGAGGCGCTCTTCACAGGAAAGGCGAGAGGAACTCCAGCGTCGTGCCACCATTCCCAGAGTCAACCAGATGTCTCCGTCCATTTCAGGGAAACCTGTTTTCCCTGCACTGCCTCGACTTTCAATCCGAGGATCGACTCACATCACGGTGGCACGTGGGACAGCCCTATGTGAAGCGTCGTGGGAAAGGCCCTGATCCCTTGATCCACGCGAAGAGAAGCACGACACTGCTGCTACAGCTCGGGAGGAAAGCGCACGTGCATGCCCCCACTCGAGACGAGGACTGACTCCCTGGGGAGACTACATAAGAACCCCAAGATCCATGTCTGCACTGGAGAGGAATCCTCAGGTTCCGGCACCGACTCCACACAAGGCCTTTGGCCCCGGCATTGACCGGAGAGGAATCCCGAGAGGCCCCCTAGCAACTCGCATGTGGACTGGCCTTTCCTGAGGCCACCAGAGCGGGTCCCTGATGTCCCAGTCGTAAATCGAGAGCACCTGCCGCAACTCGAGAAAATCCAGGAGGTTCTCCCCTCCATTTGAGATGAGGCCCATTTCCGCTGAGGCGTCTCGAGGCTAATCACATCTAACATTTGGAACTTTCAAAGGGTCCTTCACACCCTTGCTGCAATTCAAGAAGTTCCCCGACATACCCGTCGCCACTCGAGAGGAAGCACGAGAGTCCCGCCCACATCCAGAGGAGCCACGTTTCCGTCTCCTAGCTCGAGAGGAGGGATCCTTTCCCTGCGTGGTCGGGAAAGAATTCCCGGCGTTCCCGTCGCATCTCAAGAGGAGGCGCTCTCCACAGGAAAGGCGAGAGGAACTCCAGGGTCGTGCCACCATTCCCAGAGTCCCCCAGATGTCTCAGTCCATTCCAGGGAAACCTGTTTTCCCTGCACTGCCTCGACTTTCAAGCCGAGGATCCACTCACACCAAGGTGGCACGTGGGATAGCCCTGTGGGAAAGCCTCGTGGGAAAGCCTCCTGGGAATGCCTGGAGGGAAAGCCACAGATCCCTTGATCCACGCGAAGGGAAGCGTGACACTGCTGCTACAGCTCGGGAGGAAAGCGCACGTGCATGCCCCCACTCGAGACGAGGACTGACTCCCCTGGGGAGACTTCAGAAGTACCCCAAGATCCATGTCAGCACTGGAGAGGAATCCTCAGGTTCCGGCCCCGACTCCACACAAGGTCTTAGGGCCCGGCATCGACGGGAGAGGAATCCCGAGAGGACCTCAAGCAACTCGCATGGGGACTGGCCTTTCCTGAGGCCACCAGAGCGGGTCCCTGAGGTCCCCGTCTTAAGTCCAGAGCACCTGCCGCAACTCGAGAAAATCCAGGAGGTTCTCCCCTCCAGGCGAGATGAGGCCCATTTCCGCTGAGGCTTCTCGAGGCTAATCATACCTAACCTCTGGAACTTCCAAAGGGTCCTTCACACTCTTGCTGCAACTCAAGAAGTTCCCCGATATACCCGTCTCCACTCGAGACGAAGCACGAGAGTCCCGCCCACATCCAGAGGAGCCCCGTTTCCGCCTCATAGCTGGAGAGGAGGGACCCTTTCCCTGCGTCGTCTGGAAAGAATTCCCGGCGTTCCCGTCGCATCTCAAGAGGAGGTGCTCTCCACAGGAAAGGCGAGAGGAACTCCAGGTTCGTGCCACCATTACCCAGAGTCCTCCAGATGTCTCAGTCCATTCCAGGGAAACCTGTTTTCCCTGCACTGCCTCGACTTTCAAGCCGAGGATCGACTCACACCACGGTGGCACGTGGGAGAGCCCTGTGAGAAAGCCTCGTGGGAAAGCCTCGTGGGAAAGCCTCGTGGGAAAGCCTCGAGGGAAAGCCACTGATCACATGATCCAGGCGACGGGAGGGTTACACTGCTGCTACAGCTCGGGAGGAAAGCGCACGTGCATGCCCCCACTGAGAGGAGGACTGACTCCCCTGGGGAGACTCCAGAAGTACCCTAAGATCCATGTCAGCACTGGAGAGGAATCCTCAGGTTCCAGCACTGACTCCACACAAGGTCTTAGGACCCCGGCATCGAAGGGAGAGGAATCCCGAAGTGGCCCCCGAGCTAACTCGCATGGGGACTGGCCTTTCCTGAGGCCACCAGAGCGGGTCCCTGAGGTCCCCGTCGTAAGTCGAGAGCACCTGCCAGCAACTCGAGAAACATCCAGGATTTCTCCCCTCCAGGCGAAGATGAGGTCCCATTTCCGCTGAGGCGTCTCGAGGCTAATCACACCTAACCTCTGGAACTTCCAAAGGGTCCTTCACACCCTTGCTGCAACTCAAGAAGTTCCCCGACATACCCGTCTCCACTCAGAGGAAGCACGAGAGTACCGCCCACATCCAGAGGAGCCCCGTTTCCGCTCCTAGCTCGAGAGGAGGGATCCTTTTCCCTGCGTGGTCGGGAAAGAATTCCCGGCATATCCCGACGCAATCTCAACGGGAGGTGCTCTCCACAGGAAAGGCGAGAGGAACTCCAGGGTCGTGCCACCATTCCCATAGTCCCCAGATGTCTCACTCCATTCCAGGGAAACCTGTTATTCCCTGCACTGGCTTCCACTTCAATTTCCCACATTTTGTCAGGCAGTATTGTC
>NW_017213858.1:0-15213 GCF_001704415.2 Capra hircus | reverse complement strand
GGCTTTCCACGAGGCTTTCCCAAGAGGCTTTCCCACAGGGCTGTCCCACGTGCCAACGTGGTGTGAGTCGATGCTCGGCTTGAAAGTCGAGGCAGTGCAGGGAAAACAGGTTTCCCTGGAATGGACTGATACATCTGGGGGACTCTGGGAATGGTGACACGACCCTGGAGTTCCTCTCGCCTTTCCTGTGGAGAGCGCCTCCTCTTGAGATGCGAGGGAAACGCCGGGAATTCTTTCCCGACCACGAGGGAAATGATACCTCCTCTCGAGCTAGGAGGCGGAAAAGGGGCTCCTCTGGATGTGGGCGGGACTCTCGTGCTTCCTCTCGAGTGGAGACGGGTATGTCGGGGACCTTCTTGAGTTGCAGCAAGGGTGTGAAGGACCCTTTGAAGTTCCAGAGGTCAGGTGTGATAAGCCTCGAGTCGCCTCTGCGGAAATGGGCCTCATCTCGCCTGGAGGGGAGAACCTCCTGGATTTTCTCGAGTTGCGTCAGGTGCTCTCGACTTACGATGGGGACCTCAGAGACCCGCTCTGGTGGCCTCAGGAAAGACCAGTCCCCATGCGAGTTACTCAGGGCCCTCTCGGGTTCCTCTCCCCGTCGATGCCAGGGCCTAAGACCTTGTGTGGAGTCGGTGCCAGAACCTGAGGATTCCTTTGTAGTGCTGACAAGGATCTTGGGTACTTCTCCAGTCTCCCCACGGGAGTCAGTCCTCATCTCGATTTGGGCCTGCACGTGCGCTTTCCTCCCGAGCTGTAGCAGCAGTGTCACGCTTCCCTTCGCGTGGATCAAGGTATCTGCGGCTTTCCCTCGAGGCTTTCCCACGAGTCTTTTCCACGAGGCTTTCCCACGAGACTTTCCCAAAGGGCTGTCCCACGTGCCACCGTGTTGTGTGTCGATCCTAGGCTAGAAAGTTGAGGCAGTGCAGGAGAAACAGGATTCCATGGAATGGACTGAGACATCTGGGGGCCTCTGGAATGGGTGCACGAATCTGGAGTTCCTCTCGCCTTTCCTGTGGAGAGCGCCTCCTCTTGAGATGAGATGGGAACTCCGGGAATACTTGACCGACCACTCAGTGAAAGGATCCCTCCTCTCGTGCTAGGAGGCAGTAACGGGGCTCCTCTGGATGTGGCGGGACTCTCGGGCTTCCTCTCGAGTGGAGACGGGTGTGTGGGGAGCTTCTTGAGTTGCAGCAAGGGCGTGAAGGACCCTTTGTAAGTTCCATAGGTTAGGTGTGATTAGCCTGGAGACGCCTCAGCGGAAATGGGCCTCATCTCGCCTGGAGGGTAGAACCTCCTGGATTTTCTCGAGTTGCGGCAGGTGCCCTCGACTTACGACGGGGACCTCAGGGACCCGCTCTGGTGCCCTCAGGAAAGGCCAGGCCCCATGCGAGTTGCTCTGGGGCCTCGGGATTCCTCTCCCGTAGATGCCAGGGCCTAAGACCTTGTGTGGAGTCGGTGCCGGAAGCTGAGGATTCCTCTCCAGTGCTGACATGGATCTTGGGGTACTTCTCGAGTCTCCCCAGGGGTGTCAGTCTTCGTCTCGAGTGGGGCCATGCACGTGCGCTTTCCTCCCGAGCTGTAGCATCAGTGTCCCGGCTTCCCTTCGCGTGGATCAAAGGATCTGTGGCTTTTCCTCGAGGCTTTCCCACGAGGCTTTCCCACAGGGCTGTCCCACGTGCCACTGTGGTGTGAGTCGATCCTCGGCTAGAAAGTCGAGGCAGTGCAGGAAACAGGTTTCCCTGGAATGGACTGAGACATCTGGGGACTCTGCGAATGGTGGCACGACACTGGAGTTCCTCTCGCTTTCCTGCTGGAGAGCGCCTCCCTCTTGAATTGCGACGGGAACTCGGTGAATTCTTTCCAGACAACGCACGGAAAGGATCCCACCTCTGGAGCTAAGAGGCAGAAATGGGGCTCCCTGGATGTGGTGGACTCTCGTGCTTCCTCTCGAGTGCAGACGGGTATGTCGGAGAACTTCTTGAGTTGCAGCAAGGTGTGAAGGACCCTTGGAAGTTCCAGAGGTTAGTGTGATTAGCCTCAAGACGCCTCAGCGGAAATGGGCCTCATCTGCCTGGAGGGGAGAACCTCCTGGATTTTCTCGAGTTGCGGCAGGTGCTCTCGACTTATGACGGGGACCTCAGGGACCCGCTCTGGTGGACTCAGTAAAGGCCAGTCCACCATGCGCGTTGCTCAGGGGCCTCTCGGGATTCCTCTCCCGTCGATGCTGGCATACGACCTTGTGTGAATTCCGTGCCGGAACTGAGGATTCCTCTCCAGTGCTGACATGGATCTTGGGGTACTTCTGGAGTCTCCCCAGGGGAGTCAGTCTAGTCTCGAGTGGGGCATGCACGTGTCGATTTCCTTCAGAGCTGTAGCAGCAGTGTCACGCTTCCCTTCGCGTGGATCAAGGGATCTGTGGCTTTCCCTAGAGACTTTCCACGAGGCTTCCACGGGGCTTTCCCACGAGGCTTTCCCACAGGGCTGTCCCACGTGCCACCGTGGTGTGAGTCGATCCTCGGCTAGAAAGTCAATGGCAGTGCAGGGAAAACAGGTTTTTCCTGGAATGGACTGAGACATCTGGGGACTCTGCGAAATGGTGGCACGACCCTTGAGTTCCTCTCGCCTTTCCTGTGGAGAGCGCCTCATCTTGAGATGGCGACGGGAACGCCGGGAATTCATTACCCAACGACACAGGGAAAGGATCCCTCCTCTCGAGCTACGAGCGGACACGGGCTCCTCTGGATGTGAGCGGAGCTCTTGTGCTTCCTCTCGAGTGGAGACGGTATGTCATGGAAATTCTTGAGTTGTAGCAAGGGTGTGAAGGACCCTTTGGAAGTTCCAGAATTAGTGTGATTAGCCTCGAGACGCCTCAGCGAAATGGGCCTCTTCTCGCCTGGAGGGCAGAACCTCCTGGATTTTCTCGATTGCAGCAGGTGCGCTCGACTTACAACAGGGACCTCAGGGACCCGCTCTGGTGGCCTCAGGAAAGGCCAGTCCCCATTGCGAGTTGCTCGGGGGCCTGCTCGGGATTCCTCTCCCATCGATGCCGGGCCCTAAGACCTTGTGTGGAGTCGGTGTCGGAAACTGAGAATTCCTCTGCAGTGCTGACATCGGCTCTTGGGGTACTTCTGGAGTCTCCCCAGGGAGTGAGTCCTCGTCTCCAGTCGGGGTATGCACGTGCCCTTTCCTCCCGAGCTGTAGCAGCAGTGTCACGCTTCCCTTCCGTGGATCATAGGATCTGTGGCTTTCCCTCGAGCTTCCATGAGGCTTTCCCACGACGCTTTCCCACCAGGCTTTCCAACGAGGCTTTCCCCCAGTGATGTCCCACGTGCCACCGCGGTGTCAGTCGATCCTCGGTTTGAAAGTCGAGGCAGTGCCGGGAAACAGGCTTCCCTGGAATGGACTGAGACATCTGGGGACTCTGGAATGGTGACACGACCCTGGAGTTCCTCTCGCCTTTCCTGTGGAGAGCGCCCCTCTTGATATGTGACGGGAACGCTGAGAATTCTTTTCTGAACACGCAGGAAAGGATCCCTCCTGTCGAGCTAGGAGGCAGAAAAAGGCTCCTCTGGATGTGGCGGGACTCTCGTGCTTCCTCTCGAGTGGAGACGGGTATGTCAGGGAACTTCTTGAGTTGCCAGCAAGGGTGTGAAGGCCCTTTGGAAGGTCCAGAGGTTAGGTGTGATTAGCCTCGAGTCGCCTCTGCGGAAATGGGGCTCATCTCGTCTGGAGGGAAGAACCTCCTGGATTTTCTCGAGTTGTGGCAGGTTCTCTCGACTTATGACGGGGACCTCAGGGACTCGCTCTGGTGGCCTCAGGAAGGCCAGTCCCCATGCGAGTTGCTCGGGGCCTCTCGGGATTTCACTCCCGTCGATGCCGGGCCTAAGACCTTGTGTGGAGTCGGTGCAGGAACCTGAGGTTTCCTCTCCTTGCTGACATGGATCTTGGGTACTTCTGGAGTCTCCCCAGGGGAGTCAGTCCTCGTCTGGAGTGGGCGCATGCACATGCGCTTACCTCCCGAGCTGTAGCTGCAGTATCTCGCTTCTCTTCTTGTGGAGTAAGGATCTGTGGCTTTCCCTCGAGTCTTTCCCACGAGGCTTTCCCACGAGGCTTTCCCAAAGGGCTGTCCCACATGCCACCGTTGTTTGAATGGATACTCGGCTTGAGAGCCAAGGCAATGCAGGTAAAACAGGTTTCCGTGAAATGGACTGAGACATGTGGGGACTCTGGGAATGGTGGCACACCCTGGAGTTCCTCTCGCCTTTCCTGTGGAGAGCGACTCCTCTTGGAGACCTATGGGAACGCCGGGAATTCTTCCCGACAACGCAGGGAAAGGATCCCTCCTCTCGAGCTGGGAGAAGGGAAACGGGCTCCTCTGGATGTGGGCAGGGCCTCTCGTGCTTCCTCTCGAGTGGAGACAGGTATGTCAGGGACTTCTTGAGTTGCAGCAAGGACGTGAAGGACCCTTTGGAAGTTTCAGAGGTTAGGTCTGATTAGCCTCGAGACGTCTCAGCGGAAATGGGCCTCATCTCGCCTGGAGGGGAGAACCTTCTGGATTTTCTCGAGTTGCGGCATGTGCTCTCGACTTACGACGGGGACCTCAGGGACCCGCTCTTGTGGCCTCAGGAAAGGCCAGTCCCCATGCGTGTTGCTCGTGGGCCTCTCGGGATTCCTCTCCCGTCGATGCCCGGGCCTAAGACCTTGTGTGGAGTCCAGTGCTGGAACCTGAGGATTCCTCTCCAGTGCTGACATGGATCTTGGGCTACTAATGGATCTCCCTAGTGGAGGCAGTCCTCGTCTCGAGTGGGGCATGCACGTGCGATTTCCTCCCGAGCTGAAGCAGCAGTGTCACGCTTCCCTTCGCGTGATCAAGGGATCTGTGTCTTTCCCTCGAGGCTTTCCCACGAGGCTTTCCCACGAGGCCTTCCCACAGGGCTGTGCCACGTGCCACCGTGGTGTGAGTCGATCCTCGGCTTGAAAGTCGAGGCAGTGCAGGGAAAACAGGTTTCCCTGGAATGGAATGAGACATCCGGGGGACTCTGGGAATGGTGGCACGACCCTGCAGTTCCTCTCCCCTTTCCTTTGGAGAGCGCCTCCTCTTGAGATGCGATGAGAATGCCGGGAATTCTTTCCCGACCAAGTAGGGAAAGGATCCCTCATCTCGAGCTACGAGCCGGAAACGGAGCTCCTCTGGATGTGGCCGGGACCCTTGTGCTTCCTCTTGAGTGGAGACGGGTATGTCGGGAACTTCTTGAGTTGCAGCATGACTGTGAAAGACTCTTTAGAAGTTCCAGAGTTCACGTGTGATTAGCCTCGAGACACATCAGTGGAAACGGGCCTCATCTCACCTGCAGGGGAGAACCTCCTGGATTTTACCGAGTTGCGGCAGGTGCTCTCGACCTACGACGGGGACCTCATGGACCCGCTCTGGTTACCTCAGGAAAGGCCAGTCCCCATGTGAGTTGCTAGAGGTCCTGTCGCTATTCCTCTCCCGTCGATGCCAGGGCCTAAGACCTTGTGTGGAGTCGGGCCGGAACCTGAGGATTCCTCTCCAGGGCTGACATGCATCTTGGGGTATTTCTGGAGTCTCCCCAGGGGAGTCAGTTCTCGTCTCGAGTAGGGCATGCACGTGCGCTTTCCTCCCGTGCTGTAGCAGCAGTGTCACGCTTCCCGTCGCGTGGATTAAGGGATCTGTGGCTTTCCCTCGAGGCTTTCCCACGAGGCTTTCCACAGGGTTGTCACACGTGCCACCAGGTGTGAGTCGATCCTCAGCGTGAAAGTCGAAGCAGTGCAGGGAAAACAGGATCCTCTGGAATGGACTGAGACATCTGGGGACTCTTGAATGGTGGCACGACCCATGAGTTCTCTCGCCTTTCCTGTGCAGCGCGCCTCCTCTTGAGATGCGTCGAAATGTCGGAATTCTTTCCGAGGAAGCAGGAAGGATCCCTCATCTCGAGCTTGGAGGAGGAAACGGAGCTCCTCTGGCGGTTGCCGGACCCTCGTGATTCCTCTGGAGTGGAGACGGGTATGTCGGGAACTTCTTGAGTTTTAGCAAGGGGTTAGGACACTTTGGAAGTTCCAGAGTTTAGTTGTGATTACTCTCGAGACGCTGCAGAGAAAATGGGCCTCATCTCGACTGGGAGCAGAGAACCTCCTGGATTTTCTCGAGTTGCGGCAGGTACTCTCCACATACGACCGTGACCTCAGGGACAGTGTAGCAGATGTGTCAGGCTTCCCGTCGCGGGGATCAAGGGATCTGTGGCTTTCCCTCGAGGCTTTCCTCACAGGGCTGTCCACATGCCACCATGGTGTGAGTGGATCCTCGCGTGAAAGTCGAGGCAGTGCTGGGAAAACGGGTTCCTCTGAATGGACTGAGACATCTGGGGGACTCTTGAAATGGTGGCACGACCTGGAGTTCCTCTTGCCTTTCCTTTTGAGAACCCTTGCTCTTGAGATGCCATGGGAACGCCGAAAAATCTTTCCTGACTAAGCAGGATAGGATCCTTCATCTCGGAAACGGGGTTCCTCTGAATGTGGGCGGGACCCTCGTGCTTCCTCTCGTGTGAGACGGGTATGTCGGGGAACTTCTTGAGTTGCAGCAAGGACCCTTTTAATTTCCAGAGGTTAGGTGTGATGAGCCTCCAGACACCTCAGAGGAAATGGGCCTCATCCCGCCTGGAGGGGAGAACCTCCTGGATTTTACCCAGTTGCGGGCAGGTGCTCTCGAGTTACGACGAGTCCTCAGGGACCCGCTCTGGTGGCCTCAGGAAAGGCCAGTCCCCATGCGAGTTACAAGGGGGGCCTTTAGGGATTCCTCTCCCATCGATGCCGTGCCTAAGACCTTGTGTGGAGTCGGGCCAGACCCTGAGGATGCCTCTCCAGTGCTGACATGAATCTTTCCGTACTTCTGGAGTCTCACCAGGGAGTCAGTCCTCATCTCGTGTGGGGCATGCACCTGCCATTTCCTCACGACCTGCAGCAGCAGTGTCACGCTTGCCGACGTGTGGATCAAGGATCTGTCGCTTTCCATTGAGGCTTTCCCACGAGGCTTTCCAACAGGCTGTCCCACGTGCCACGGTGGTGTGAGTCGATCCTCGGCGTGAACGTCGAGGCAGTGCAGGGAAAACAGTTTCTTCTGGAATGGACTTAGACATCTGGGGGACTCTTGAATGCTGGCAAGGCCCTGGAGTTCCTCTCGTCTTTCCTGTGGAGAGCGCCTCCTCTTTGAGATGCGACGGGAAGGCCGGGAATTCTTTCCCGACGACGAAGGGAAAGGATCCCTCTTCTCGAGCTATGAGGCGGAAACGGGGCTCCGCTGGATATGGGCGGGAACCTCGTCCTTCCTCTCGAGTGGATATGGGTATGTCGGAGAACTTCTTGACTTGCAGCAAGGGTGTGAAGGACCCTTTGGAAGTTCCAGAGGTTAGGTGTGATTAGCCTCGAGACGCCTCAGCGGAAATGGGCCTCATCTCGCCTGGAGGCGGAGAACCTCCTGGATTTTCTCGAGTTGCGGCAGGTGCTCTCGAGTTACGACGGAGACCTCAGGGACCCGCTCTGGTGACCTCAGGAAAGGCCAGTCCCCATGCGAGGTGCTAGGGGGCCTCTCAGGATTCCTCTCCGGTCGCATGCCGGGGCCTAAGACCTTGTTGTGGAGTCGGGACCGGAACCTGAGGATTCCTCTCCAGTGCTGGACATGGATCTTGGCGTACTTCTGGAGTCTCCCAAGCTTGCGTCAGTCCTCGGCTCGAGTGTGGTCATGCACCTGCGCTTTCCTCCCGAGTGGTAGCAGCAGTGTCACGCTTCCCTTCTCGTGGATCAAGGAATCTGTGGCTTTCCCTGGAGTCTTTCCCATGAGGCTTTCCCACAAGGCTATTCCACTTGCCACCATGGTGTGAGTCGATCCTCGGCGTGAAAGTCGAACCAGTGCAGGGAAAACAGGAACCTCCTTCCCCACAGTAGGGGATACACTGTCCCCTTGGGCGGGTATCTCCAGGGCACTCGCGCTGGGGGTTGCCCGCGGAGGTGCGGGCCTCAGGCTCCACGTGAGAAAAGCCCCAAATGGCATTAGCTGCCAGTCCAGACGCTGGCCCCTCAGGTCTCTGGCCGGAGCCTTGGGCTCCAGGCCAACTCAAAGCCCTCGGGGTGGCACTCTGGACTGCTGTAGGGAAGGATGCCAAGAGCCCACGGAGGAGTTGGGAGGGGCATGGGGAAACGGAGGCGAGGACAGCGAGGGATCTAGGTGGAGGCGCTGGAGAGAGCGTCTGGTGTCCCTGGAATGCCTCGGAGGAGCCAACGGGGGACAGTCGAGGACCAGGGACCTGTGGAATGTGAAAGGCGGGAAATCTCAGAGCAAGGCAGGCTGGGAAAGGGGGCGTTGGTGGCCAATTCAAAGGGACCTAGGGGCGTTTCCTGGGCAGTGAGTTCCCTTGCCACTGCTGAGGGCCCCTGATTGATCCACTCGGGGTTGAACCCACCCCCCGCTGCGAGGGAGGGCCACAAACCAAAGCCCCCGAAACTGCCCGCCCACCCCAACGGGGATCTTGGCGGTCCAGGGCACAGCCGTGCCCGGGAAAAGCCCACTCGCTCCACGGGACTCCGTCCAGGGTCCTCTGCTTGGAAAGAGGCCAGGGGCGGCCCCCTCCATCTACCCACCCAAACCCTATTGACGTCAATGGTGGCGGAGACGCCTCCCGTTCTCCCAGAGTCCTGAGCTGCTGGTCCCCGCCCACTCGGTCCAGCAGTCTGCAGCGTGCCCGTGTGCCTCTCCCACCATGGCTTCGTCCGGCTCCTCCAGCACCTCAAGCAGTACGTTTGCCCTCGGTCCCTGTGGTCGGATCACATCTCAGGGGATTTGCGGGGTGGCCTGGGCAAGGGCTCTCGGCCAATGTGTTGACCCCCCTCCCACCCGAGAACGGCTGGGACCCATCGGCCAGGCCCAGGGTTCCGAGGCGTCAGGTGTGCCCAAATTCGGAGGGCCGTGGCATCGTTCGTTCATCTTGCTCCTTTGGCACACACATGGCTTCTCCGTTCTCTTTTCTGGGAAGACAGTGTTGTTTCAGGGGGCGTGCTGCGGGGGGCGGGGACCGGGTTGGGGGGTGGTGGGAGCGGGTGCTTTGCTGGATGAGGCCCTTTATCCTCACATCTTCATGTGGGAATGGGAGTCGGGGAGCTCTGTGGCCTTGCTGCCTTCAGTGGCTTCCTCTGCACAGGGGCCTAGTGGCTTCTGCCTTTTGTCAGGCGTTACGGGGTTTGGGCGTCGCTTTGGTGGCCTTGGCCTTTGCCCTTGGCCTGGGCCTTGGCCTTGCCCTTGCGTTGCCGTTGCCCTTGCCTTGGTCTTGGGCTTGGCCTTGCCCTGCCCTTGAACTTGAACTTGACCTTGAACTTGACTTGACCTTGACCTTGACTTGGCTTGACCTTGAACTTGACCTTGACCTTGACCTTGGACTTGACCCTGAACTTGACCTTGACCTTGAAGTTGACCTTGAACTTGAACTTAAACTTCACCTTGATCTTGAGCTTGGAACTTGAACTTGAACTTGACCTTGAACTTGACTTTGACCTTGAACTTGAACTTGAACTTGACCTTGAACTTGAACTTGACCTTGACCTTGACCAACAACGGGAGACCCCGAGATTTGCTCATAGCACCGGAGGTCCAGAAGCAGGCCCTGTATCTCCCCTTCCCTTTGTGATCATTGCAAAGACATTCCTAGCTGATAGCGGGAGTGCCCTGAAGAAGCAAGCAGTGGGAGTGTGTTTGACACGACTGTGTGCCTTCCTGGCCTCAGCTCCACAAGGGGCCTTTCCTCTCGAAGTAGGCCCCATGTCCCCTTGGGGAGGGTGTCATGCCTCTTTTCTCCTCACTGCCAAAGGGTGGAGCCAAGCTCGCTCTGTCAGAGGTACAAAAACAGCAATTGAATGGATTTTCAAGCTCTTGCTAGGCTGCACCCTTTCAGGGCCCACTTTACTGAAACAGGTGCTCTGTGGCCCCTGGTTGGGTATGCAGGTTCACAAACAGGGTGAGATCCTGTCCAAGCCAAGAATTTTCCTGAAAGACCTAGGCTCACTAGAGCTCTCCTCCAGAGCAAAGGGGATAGAGGAGATGTATGGAGGAGTCTTTGCCTTTCCCTGTGAGTGTGGGGCTACTCCCTACGCCCCAAGCTCAGGGATAACTGCCTCTAAGAAAGGAATGGCAAGAAGTGCTATTCTTGGAGGTTGGGACAGGGGAGTTCGCAGCATTTGGGAAAGAAAGACTTCTTCGGGGAAGAAGAGGCAACCACCGGGGGTGTGTTTGCAAGCCTCTATTTGGAAGGAACAGGTTTTGCTTATACAACTCAAGACCTCCAGATCTGCTCAGAGGACTGAAGTTCCAGAGACAGGGCCATGTATCTCCCCTTCCCTTTGAGATCCTTGCAAAGACATTCCTAGCAGATCGTGGGAGTGCCCATGAAGAAGCAAGCAGCGGGAGTGTGCTTGACATCACTGGCTGCCTACCTGGGCTCAGCTCCTCAAGGGGCCTTTCTCTCCTGGTAGGCCCTATGTCCCCTTTGGGAGAGGGTGGTGCCCTCTTCCCTCCACACTGCCAAAGGGTGGAGGTGGAGCAAACTCGTTCTCTCCGAGGTAAAAAAAAAAAAGACAAATTGGATGGATTTTTAAGCTCCAAAAATCCTGCACCCCTCCAGGACCCACTCGAGCAAAACAGGTGCCTGTGGCCCCTAGGTCGGTATGCAGGTTCACACACTGGGTGGGATCCCGTCAAAGCCAAGAATTTTCCTGACAGACCTAGCTCACTAGAGCTCTCCTCCAGAGGAAAGGGGACAGAAAAGACGTGTGTGTGGAGGTGGCTCTGCCTTTCCAGGTCCCAATCTCAGGGATAACTGCCCTAAGAAAGGAACTGCTGCTGCTGCTGCTGCTAAGTTGCTTCAGGTCGTGTTCGACTCTGTGCGACGCCATAGACGGTAGCCCACTAGGCTCCCCCGTCCCTGGGATTCTCCAGGCAAGAACAGTAAGTGGGTTTGCCATTGCCTTCTCCAATGCATGAAAGTGAAAATGAAAGTGCAGTCGCTCAGTCGTGTCCGACCCTCAGCGACCCCACGGACTGCAGCCTACCAGGCTTCTCCGTCCATAGGATTTTCTGAAAGGAACTGCAAGAAGCGCTTTTCCAGGAGGCTGGGAAAGGGTGTTCGCAGGATGTGGGGAAAGAGAGCCCTCCTTCGGGGAAGAATAGGCGGCCACTTGTTTTGTGTTGCAAACCTCTATTTGGAAGGAACAGGTTAGCTTATACAAAGGGAGACCTCCAGATCTGCTCAGAGGACCGAAGTTGCAGAGGCAGGTCGCTGTGTTTTCCCTTCACTTTGCGATCCTTGCAAAGACATTCCTTGCTGATAGATGATTCAGCAAGGGCCTTTGAGACTGTTGTTTTCTTTCCTAGGTTCAAAGATTCCTTCAGTTCCTAATATAGATATCCTAGAAATTATCTGACATCCGTGAAAATCTGAAATGTCCTGGTCAAATGCTGTCAGTTATAATTCCAGTTATTATATTAAAGCATTTCAAGTCGCAGCAGTGACCAGATTACATTGTCAATTTCTATTTAATCAGGTTTTAACCATGTCCTCTATGGTTTCACACGGATGCCTTTGCAGAAATACTGCTACTTCAAGATATATGGAATATACTTTTTTTAAGCTTACTGATAATTTGTTTGTTTGTTTGTTTGTTCTTCTGGTAAGCTGGTACCAGATGGAATTTAGTCTCCTCTCTAGGTTAAGAGAACAAAGTTTTCTTAGAATGCAATTTTTGATAACAGACTATGAGTTTCTTTACCTTTCATTGATTTATAATTGTTTTCATCATCTGTTTTTTTACTTCGGTAAAGTAAATAAGCCTTATTTAAGATTTTGGTACATGTAGGATGGACTAAGCTTTCCCACTCTTGCAAGTTCCCTTAACCCTTCAGATTCTTCTTGTGGGACCAAGATCTCACTTTCCTCCAGAGGGACAATCCAAGCTTTTTATTAGTTGATCTGCCCTGACATCAGAGTCAATTTGAGCATGAGTTGGCCTATAATTTAGGCATGAAACTATGACTACATAAAGAAAAGGTGACTTTATGATTCAGGGATGGCCACGATATGCCTTGCACTTCAGAGAAAATAGGTTAAAATAATTTTTTTTCATCAAAACTGCACAGCCAGTTCTTTCAGCATATGCAATTGAAAACACCTAGTCATTAGGTCAGTTTCATTCTAATCCCAAAGAAAGGCAATGACAAAGAATATTCAAGCTGCTGCACAATTGCACTCATCTCACACACTAGTAAAGTAATGCTCAAAATTCTCCAAGTTCACATGAACTGTGAACTTCCAAATGTTCAAGAGGGATTTAAAAAAATGCAGAGAAACCAGAGATCAAACTGCCAACATCCACTGGATCATTGAAAAGCAAGAGAGTTCCAGAAAAAAAGACATCTTTTCTGCTTTATTGACTATGCCAAAGCCTTTGACTGTGTGGATCACAATAAACTGGGAAAAATTCTGAAAGAGATGGGAATACCAGACCACCTGACCTGTCTCTTGAGAAACCTGTATGCAGGTCAGGAAGAAACAGTTCGAACTGGACATGGAACAACAGACTGGTTCTAAATAGGAAAAGGAATAAGTCAAGGCTGTATATTGTCACCCTGCTTATTTAACTTATATGCAGAGTACATCATGAGAAACACTGGGCTGGAGGAAGCACACGCTGGAATCCAGATTGCTGGGAGAAATATCAAGAATCTCAGATATGCAGACGACACCACCCTTATGGCAGAAAGTGTATAAGAACTAAAGAGTCTCCTGATGAAAGTGAAAGAGGAGAGTGAAAAAGTTAGCTTAAAGCTCAGCATTCGGAAAACTAAAATCATTGCATCCAGTCTCATCACTTCATGGCAAATAGATGGGAAAACATTGGAAACAGCAGCAGACTATTTTGGGGGCTTGGAAATCACTGCAGGTGATGGCTGCCTCCATGAACTTAAAACATATTTATGACTTGGAAGAAAAGTGATGACCAAACTAGACAGCATATTAAAAAGCCGAGACGTTGCTTTGCCAACAAAGATCCATCCAGTCAAGGCTATGGTTTTTCCATATGTCATGGATGGATATGAAAGATGTACTATAAAGAAAGTGACAGCTGAAAATTGGATGCTTTTGAACTGTGGTGTTGGAGAAGATGCTTGTAGGTCGCTTAGACTACAAGGAGACGCAACCACTCCATCCTAAAGGAAATCAGGTCTGAATATACATTGGAAGGACTAATACTGAACCTGAAACTCCAATACTGTGGCCATTTGATGTGAAGAGCTGACTCACTTGGAAGTTGCTTTGATTTGCCTGTGAGTGTGGGAGCCCTCCCTGGGCAAAGGGCCTCAGGGGTCATTGCCACTGAATCACGACCTCCAAGCAAGCGCATTCCAGCTGTGTGACATTCAGGAAGCAGGAGACTGGGAAAACTATCTTCCTTAGAGGAAGGAAAGTCATCCACAGAGAGTGTGTTTTCAGGCCTCTCTTTGCAGCAAGTGTTTTGCTTCTCAGACATCAGAGCTGCAGGCTTGCTCTGAGGGCCTCAATTGCAGAGTCAGGGCTGTGTGTCTCACTGCACTTTCCAAGCATTGCAGACACATTCCTAGGTTGGAGCAGTGCTTCCCATGAGAAAGAAGCCTCGGGAGTGTGTCTGAGCGGGCTGAGTGCCATGCTAGGGTCACCTAGTCGAGGGCACCTGCACATCCAATGGGCCCCAGGCGAGTAGCTATGGACCGGCCCTTCGGTTGAGATATCCCAAAGCAGGGAACAAAGCTAGCTCTGTCAGAAGGAGGAAAACAGCAATGGGATGGATTTTCAAGCAGTTGCTAATCACACCACGTTAGGGCTCCCCGGGAAAGAAATGCAAATTTTGGCCTCTAGGCCCAGTATCCAGATTTGTGCACAGGATATTTTCCCCACAGGATCCAAGAATGTTCCAGACAGACCTAAGCTCACTAGCTCTCTCCTGCAGAGGAAATGAAATATTGTTGCTGAACCACGAAAAGATGCTGGATTCTTGGCTTATGGAGGAGAAGAATTCAATCCAGGGCCCAAGACGAGGCTTGATTGCTCAGAGCTTTGTGGCAATAGAGTTTTATTAAAGTATAAAGGAGATAGAGAAAGCTTCTGACAGAGACATCACAAGGGGCAGAAAGCGTACCCCCTTGCTAGTGTTGGTAATGGAGTTATATACTCTCCAATAAGTTATGACAACGAACAAAAGAATGTCTGGAGGTTGTAAAGACTCACTAGACCTAACTCCCATAATTTACATTTTAAGATAACAGGATTAGCCAGAAGGTTTTTTCCAGAGACCGTCCTCAAGAAGGATGCATGATTGTTATATAATCCTAAGGAATGTAGAGGGGAAAACAGTTTGTCCTTTCTTCCTCCTTGAGAATTCTAGACCCCTCTCTCCTTGGGGACCCTTGAACTTCTTAGAAACCTGCCTTGGCAATGACTCTCTCAGAAACATGATTGAAAGCCGTTTGGAGCTTCCTTTGACTTTCCCTGGAGGGAGGAGCCCTCCCTGAGCACAGGGCCTCAGGGCCATGGCCAATGAAAAAGAATCTCCCAGCAAGTGCTTTTCAGCCCTGTGTGGCTCTCAGCCACAGGAGTCTGAGAAAACTCTCTTCCTTGGAGGAAGGAAAGGCAGCCCAAGAGTGTGTTTTCAGGCCTGTATCTTGCAGCAAGTGTTTGGCTTTTAGACAGAAGACCTGCAGGCCTGTTCCAACAGACTCAATGCCAGAATCAGGTCTTGTGTCTCCCTGCAGTTTCCTGGCCTTGCAAACACATTCCTAGGTGAGAGCAGTCCTGCCCATGGGGAAGCAGGCTGCGGGAGTGTGTCTGAGGGGGCCAGGTGTCATGCTGGGGTCACCTGGTCGAGGGCACCTTGCACCTCCAATGGACCCAGGCAAGGAGTTGCAGGCACCTCTCTTTCTGAAATCCCAAAAATGGGGGAGCAAAGCTCGCTCTGTCAGAGGGAAGAAAACAGCAACAGGATGGATTTTCAACCAGTTGCTGGCTTTCTGCGTTAGGGCTCCAAGGAAGGAAAATGCAATTTTAGCCCCTACGACTGGTATCCAGGTGGGCTCCCAGGATGATTTCCCGCAGGATCCAAGAACTTCAGACAGACCTGGGCTCA
>NW_017213857.1:0-15215 GCF_001704415.2 Capra hircus | reverse complement strand
TGAGTGGAGACGGGTATGTCGGGGAACTTCTTGAGTTGCAGCATGACTGTGAAAAAGACTCTTTGGAAGTTCCAGAGGTCACGTGTGATTAGCCTCGAGATACCTCAGGGGAAACGGGCCTCATCTCGCCTGGAGGCGAGAACGCCTGGATTTTACCGAGTTTCGGCAGGTGCTCTCGACTTACGACGGGGACCTCAGGGACAAGCTCTGGTGACCTCAGGAAAGGCCAGTCCCCATGCGAGTTGCTAGAGGGCCTGTCGCTATTCCACTCCGTCGATGCCAGGGCGTAAGACCTTGTGTGGAGTCGGGGCCGGAATCTGAGGATTCCTCTCCAAGGCTGACATGCATGTGGGGGTACTTCTGGAGTCTCCAAGGGGAGTCAGTCCTCGTCTCGAGTGGGGGCATGCACGTGCGCTTTCCTCCGTGCTGTAGCAGCAGTGTCACGATTCCCTTCGCGTGGATCAAGGGATCTGTGGCTTTCCTCAAGGCTTTCCCACGAGGCTTTCCACAGGGGCCCTCCCACGTGCCACCGTGGTGTGAGTCGATCCTCGGCGTGAAAGTCGAAGCAGTGCAGGGAAAACAGGATCCTCTGGAATGGACTGAGATATCTGGGGACTCTTGGAATGGTGGCACGACCATGAGTTCTTATCACCTTTCCTGTGCAGTGAGCCTCCTCTTGAGAAGCGTCGGAAACGTCGGGAATTCTATCCCGAGGAAGCAGGGAAGGATCCCTCATCTTTAGCTTGGAGGTGGAAACGGAGCTCCTCTGGATGTGGCCGGGACCCTCGTGCTTCCTCTGGAGTGGAGACGGGTGTGTCGGGGAAACTTCTTGAGTGCAGCTAAGGTGTGGAAGGAACCTTTGGAAGTTCCAGAGGTTAGGTGTGATTAGCCTCGAGACGCCTCAGCGGAAATGGGCCTCATCTAACCTGGAGGGGAGAACCTCCTGGATTTTCTCGAGTGTGGCAGGTGCTCTAGAATTACGACGGGGATTTCAGGGACCCTCTCCGGTGTCCTGAGGAAAGGCCAGTCTCCATGCGAGTTGTTCGATGGCCTCTCGGGATTCCTCTCCCGTTGATGCCGGGGTCTGAGACCTGTACGGAGTCGGTGCCGGAACCTGAGGATTCCTCTCCAGTGTCTGACATGGATCTTGGGGTACTACTGGAGTCTCCCAGGGGAGTCAGTCCTCTTCTAGAGTGGGCGGCATGCACGTGCGCTTTCCTCCCGAGCTGTAGCAGCAGTGTCACGCTTCCCTTCGCGTCAATCAAGGGATCTGTGGCTTTCCCCTCGAGGCTTTCCCACGAGGCTTTCCCACAGGGCTGTCCCACGTACCACCGTGGTGTGAGTTGATCCTCGGCTTGAAAGTCGAGGCAGTGCAGGGAAAACAGGATTTCCTGGAATTGACTGAGACATCTGGGGGACTCTGGAATGGTGTCACGACCCTGGACTTCCCTTCGCCTTTCCTGTGGAGAGCACCCCCTCTTGAGATGCAACGGGAACGCCGGAAATTCTTTCCCCACCACGCAGGGAAAGGATCCCTCCTCTCGAGCTAGGAGGCGGAAACGGGGCTCCTCTGGATGTGGGCGGGACTCTCGTACTTCCTCTCGAGTGTCGACGGGTATGTCCGGGAACTTCTTGAGTTGCAGCAAGGTTGTGAAGGACGCTTTGCAAGTTCCAGAGGTTAGGTTTGATTAGCATCGAGATGCCTCAGTAGAAATGGGCTCATCTCGCCTGGAGGGGAGAACCTCCTGAATTTTCTCGAGTTGCGGCAGGTGCTCTCGACTTACGACAGGGACTCAGGGACCGCTCTGGTGGCCTCAGAAAAGGCCAGTCCCCATGCAAGTTGCTCGGGGGGCCTCTCGGGATTCCTCTCCCGTCGATGCCGGAGCCTTAGACTTTGTGTGGAGTTGGTGCGGAACCTGAGGATTCCTGACAGTGCTGACATGGATCTTGGGGTACTTCTGAGTCTCCCCAGGGGAGTCAGTCCTCGTCTCGAGTGGGGGCATGCACGTGCACTTTCCTCCCGAGCTGTAGCAGCAGTGTCACGCTTCTTGGCGATTGGATCATGGTATCAGTGGCTTTCCCTGAAGGCTTTCCCTCGAGGCTTTTCCACGAGGCTTTCCCACAGGGCCTGTCCCACGTGCCACCGTGGTGTGAGTCGATCCTCGGCTTGAAAGTCGAGGCAGTGTAGGGAAAACAAGTTTTCCCTGGAATGGACTGAGACATCTGAGGGAATCTGGGAATGGTGGCACGACCCTGGAGTTCCTCTCGCCTTTTCTGTGGGAGAGCGCCTACTCTTGAGATGCGACGGGAATGCCGGAAATTCTTTCCCGACCACGCAGGGAAAGGATCCCTTCTTTCGAGCTAGGAGGTGGAAACAGGCCTCCTCCTCATGTGGGAGGGACTCTCGTGCTTCCTCTCGGAGTGGAGACGGGTATGTTGGGGAACTTCTTGAGTTGCAGCAAGGGTGTGAAGGACCCTTTGGCAGTTCTAGAGGTTAGGTGTGATTAGCCCCGAGATGCCTCAATGGAAATGGGCCTCATCTCGCCTGGAGGGGAGAAACTCCTGGATATTCTCGAGTTGCGGCAGGTGCTCTCGACTTACGATGGGGACCTCAGGGACCAGCTCTGGTGGCCTCAGGAAATTCCAGTCCCCATGCGAGTTGCTCGGGGCCCTCTCAGCATTCCTCTCCCGTCGATGCCGGGGCCTCAGACCTTATGTAGAGTCGGTGCTGTAACCTGAGAATTCCTCTCCAGTGCTGACATGGATCTTGGTGTACTGCTGGAGTCTCCCCAGGGGAGTCAGTCCTCGTCTCGGTTGAGGGCATGCACGTGCGCTTTCCTCCCCAGCTGTAGCAGCAGTGTCGCGCTTCCCTTCGCGTGGATCAAGGGATCTGTGGCTTTCCTTCGAGGCTTTCCCACGAGGCTTTCACACGAGGCTTTGCCACAGGGCTGTCCCACGTGCCACAGTGGTGTGAGTCGATCCTCGGCTTGAAAGTCGAGTCAGTGCGGGGAAACAGGTTTCCCTGGAATGGACTGAGACATCTGGGGGACTCGGAGAATGGTGGCATGTCCCTGGAGTTCCTCTCGCCTTTCCTGTGGAGAGCGCCTCCTCTTGAGATGCAACGGGAACGCCGGGAATTCTTTCCCGACCTTGCAGGGAAAGGATCCCTCCTCTCGAGCTATGAGGCGGAAACGGGGCTCCTCTGGATGTGGGCGGAACTATCGTGCTTCCTCTCGAGTGGAGACGGGTATGTCGGGGAACTTCTTGATTTGCAGCAAGGGTGTGAAGGACCCTTTGGAAGTTCCAGAGTTTAAGTGTGCTTAGCCTTGAGATGTGTCAGCAGAAATAGGCTTCATTTTGCCTGGATGGGAGAACATCCTTGATTTTCTCCAGTTGCGGCAGGTGCTCTCGACTTACGACGGGGACCGCAGGGACCCGCTCTCTTGGCCTCAGGAAAGGCCAGTCAAGATCCAAGACAGCACTCGAGAGGGAGAGACATCACGAGAGGCTCCCGAGCAGCTCGCATGGGGACTGGCCTTTCCTGAGGCCACCAAAGCGAGTCCCTGAGGTCCCCGTCGTAAGTCGAGAGCACCTGGCGCAACTCGAGAAAATCCAGGAGGTTCTCCCCTCCAGGCGAGATGAGACCCATTTGCGCTGAGGCATCTCGAGGCTAATCACACCTAACCTCTGGACCTTCCAAAGGGCCCTTCACACCCTTGCTTCAACTCAAGAAGTTCCCCGACATACCCGTCTCCACTCGAGAGGAATCACGAGAGTCCCGCCCACATGTAGAGGAGCCACGTTTCCGCCTAATAGATCGAGAGGAGGGATCCTTTCCCTGCGTGGTCGGGAAAGAATTCCCCGCGTTCCCGTCGCATCTCAAGAGGAGGCGCTCTCCACAGGAAAGGCGAGAGCAACTCCAGGGTCGTGCCACCATTCCCAGAGTCCCCCAGATGTCTCAGTCCATTCCAGGGAAACCTGTTTTCCCTGTACTGCCTCGACTTTCAAGCCGAGGATCGACTCACACCACGGTGGCTCGTGGGGCAGTCCTGTGGGAAAGCCTCGTGGGAAAGCCTCGAGGGAAAGCCACAGATCCCTTGATCCACGCGACGGGAAGCGTGACACTGCTGCTACCGCTCGGGAGGAAAGCGCACGTGCATGCCCCCACTCGAGACGAGGACTGACTCCCCTGGGGAGACTCCAGAAGTACCACAAGATCCATGTCAGCACTGGAGAGGAATCTTCAGGTTCCAGCCCCGACTTCACACAAGGTCTTAGGCCCCGGCATCAACAGGAGAGGAATCCTGAGAGGCCCCTAGAAACTTGAATGGGGACTGGCCTTTCCTGAGGCCACCAGAGCTGGCCCCTGAGGTCCCCGTCGTAAGTCGAGAGCACCTGCCGCAACTCGAGAAAATCCAGGAGGTTCTCCCCTCCAGGCGAGATGAGGCCCATTTCCACTGAGCTGTCTCGAGGCTAATCACACCTAACCTCTGGAACTTCCAAAAGGTACTTTACACCCTTGCTGCAACTCAAGAAGTTCCCCGACATACCCGTCTCCACTCGAGAATAAGCAAGATGGTCCCCCCCACATCCACAGGAGGCGCGTTTCCGCCTCGTCGCTCGAGATGAGTGATCCTTTCCTTCTGGGGGCCAGCGTGAGGAATTCCGCCTATGGCAAAGGTCATGAGGAAGGAGGCTTGGCATGCGCAAAGGCGTGATCAAGCCTCAGGTAACCCCCTGTTCCCGAGCATCGAACCCCAAAACCAGAGTCTGTTTTATGCTCTCACCTACACTTCTGACTTTACGGGGGCTCTCCCCCATAACTGTTTCTCTCGGAGAAGAAGTAAACGTGCAGCTTCAAGGCAATAAATATTCTTGGGCATGACAAGAGTGTTTCAGCTTGCTGACTCCTCTGAAGGTTATCTAGCCCACCTTTATAGGTTTGTCCGGCCACAGAGGCATGAGATGTTTTAGACTTACTAAAGGCAAATTATTTTGGGGAGTTAGAAATTATTAGTATAGTTGGTTAGGAATTATATTGGTGAAGGGTTCTTCATTTGTTGTGTCAAAAATTGCTGCTAATTCCCTGCTCTGGGTGGGACAAGGATATTTTAGGTCAAACCTCTCTGCTGACAGACCAGCTTGTGTGACAGGATTATCCATACTGCTGCCACTAGGCGCAAGATTGTTTACTACCTCTCAACTGTAAACAGCACAGAGAGTTTTGGAGTATTTTGAGAGTCTTAATTAGCATAGGACTTTTTCTTCTTGTTGAGTCAATGATTGCCACCAGGCCTCCATATCCTTAGGCACTTGGGAATATATTAATCAATGTATTTGGAATATAGCAAAGGAAATATAGCAGTTTTTGATGTTAGCAATACTAGACTTTTTGAGTTAATGGATTTTCACTTTTGTAATAGATCACTGTACTTTGTTATATATCACTGTGTCCTTTCTATGTAAGAATGTAACTTTATCATATCTTAAGACTAAATAGATCTTAAGGGGAGAATTGATGAAAGGATTTTCATTTGTTAGGCTGATGTTTGCTGATAAATCTCCATGTTCCCTACCCTTATAATGAATATAACTAGTATATAGGAGAAATAAGTATTAACCTTTAAGCATATAGGAGAAATAAGAATTCACCTTTAAGACTAATCATGTTAACCTTGGGTTAAATAAATTCCTTTCTTGATTGTAACTCACTACACCGTCACCCTATAGGAATGTAACTTTATTTGGAGGGTGGTGCCTGGTTTAAGAAAAAACACCCTTGGAAGAAATAAGTTTATTTGGTTATCAGAAAGAAAGGATCATAAAATGTCAGCAGGTCTCATTCATGGCCAGAAGATGATGTAAGATCCCTAAGACCTTTTTTTTATACATTTATGTGAAGCACCTGATTTTGATAAAGGTCAGGATGCCGACACCTGCGTGACTCTGTATTCATCCCTATGTGTAACAAGAGGTATACAAGCAAAACCAAAAATAAAGAAATCAGATCAGTTTCCGGAAAGACTGATTCCCCCATGTCGCTTCTTTTTTGCTCCCGTTTTTCTGGCTGAATTCTCTACTGGAGGATGGATGCTATTCCACGTAATCCAAGTTATTCAGCCTCTTTTTCTCCAATAATCTTCCTACTACACTATCCATTTCTAATCTCTTTATATCTGGGATTAAATATGTATATTTCCAAAGACAATGACTACATCCCCACCTTCGAATCACCCTGGATCCACCGGGGCTGGACCACGGCACTTTCCCTGCTTGGTCGGGAAAGAATTCCCGGCGTTCCCACCGCATCTCAAGAAGAGGCGCTCTCCACAGGAAAGGCGAGAGGAACTCCAGGGTCGTGCCACAATTCCAAGAGTCCCCCAGATGTCTCAGTCCATTCCAGAGGAACCTGTTTTCCCTGCACTGCCTTGATTTTCACGCCGAGGATCGACTGGCACCACGGTGGCACGTGGGACAGCGATGTGGGAAAGCCTCGTGGGAAAGCCTCGAGGGAAAGCCCCGTGGGAAATACCTCGAGGGAAAGACACAGATCTCTTGATAAACGCGACGGGCAGCGTGACACTGCTACTGCAGCTCGGGAGGTAAGCGTTCTTGCATGATCCCGCTGAGAAGAGGACTGACACCCCTGGGGAGACTCAAGAAGTACCCCAAGAACCATGTCAGCACGGGAGAGGAATCCTCAGGTACCGGCCTCGACTTCACACAAGGTCTTAGGCGCCACCATCGACGGGAGAGGAATCCCGAGAGGCCCCGTAGCCACTCGGATGGGAACTGGCCTTTCCTGACGCCACCAGAGCGGGTCCCTGAGGTCCCAGCGTACGTTGAGAACACCTGCCACAATTCGAGAAAATCCAGGAGGTTCTCCCCTCCAGGCAAGATGAGGCCAATTTCCGCTGAGGCTCTCGAGGCTAATCACACCTAAACTCTGGAAATTCCAAAGGTTCCTTCACAACCTTGCTGAAACTCAAGAAGTTCCCCGACATACCGTCTCCAGTCCAGAGGAAGCACGAGGGTCCTGCCCACATCCAGAGGAGCCCCGTTTCTGCCTCGGACCTCGAGATGACGGATCCTTTCCCTGCTTGGTCGGGAAAGAATTCCCGGCGTTCCCGTCCCATCTCAAGAGGAGGCGCTCTCCACAGGAAAGGCGAGCGGAACTCCAGGGTCGTACCACCATTCCCAGAGTCCCCCAGATATCTCAGTCCATTCCAGGGAAACCTGTTTTCCCTACACTGCCTCGACTTTCAAGCCGAGGATCGACTCACACCACGGTGGCACTTGGGACAGCCCTGTGGGAAAGCCTCGTGGGAAAGCCTCGTGGGACAGCCTCGAGGGAAAGCCACAGATCCCTTTATCCAAGCAAAGGGAAGCGTGACACTGCTGCTACAGCTCGGGAGGAAAGAGCACGTGCATGCCCCCACTCTAGACTAGGACAGACTCCCCTGGGGAGACTCCAGAAGTACCCCAAGATCCATGTCAGCACTGGAGAAGAATCCTCAGGTTCCAGCACCGACTCAACACAAGATCTTAGGCCCCGGCATCGAAGGGAGAAGAATCCCGAGAGGCCCCCGAGCAACTCGCATGGGGACTGGCCTTTTCGGAGGCCACCAGAGCGGGTCCCTGTGGTCCCCGTCGTAAGTCGAGAGCACCTGCCGCAACTCGAGAAAATCCAGGAGGTTCTCCCGTCCAGGCGAGATGAGGCCCATTTCCACAGAGGCGTCTCGAGGCTAATCAGACCTAACATCTGGATCTTCCAAAGGGTCTTTCACACCCTTGCTGCAACTCAAGAAGTTCCCCGACATACCCGTCTCCACTCGAGAGGAAGCACGAGAGTTCTGCCCACATCCAGAGCAGCCCCGTTTCCGCCTCCTAGCTCGAAGGAGGTGTCCTTTCCCTGTGTGATCGGGAAAGAATTCGCGGCCTTCCTGTCGCATCTCAAAGGAGGCGATGAACACAGGAAAGGCGAGAGGAACTCCAGGGTCGTGCCACCATTCCCAGAGTCCCCCAGATGTCTCAGTCCATTCCAGGGAAACCTGTCTTCCCTGCACTGCCTCGACTTTCAAGCCGAGGATCGACTCACACCACGGTGGCACGTGGGACAGCCCTGTGGGAAAGACTCGTGGGAAAGCCCCGTGGCAAATCCTCGTGGGAAAGACCCGAGGGAAAGCCACAGATCCCTTGATCCAAGTGAAGGGAAGCGTGACATTGCTGCTACAGCTCGAGAGGAAAGCTCACGTGCAGGCCCCCACTCGAGACGAGGACTGACTACCCTGGGGAGACTCAGAAGTACCCCAAGATCCATGTCAGCACTGGAGAGGAATTCTCAGGTTCCGGCACCGATGCCACACAAGGTCTTAAGCCAGCGTGACACTGCTGCTACAGCTCGAGAGGAAAGCTCACGTGCAGGCCCCCACATGAGACGAGGACTGACTCCCCTGGGGAGACTCAGAAGTACCCCAAGATCCATGTCAGCACTGGAGAGGAATCCTCAGGTTCCGGCACCGACTCCACACAAGGTCTTAGGCCCCGACTTCGACGGGAGAGGAATCCCGAGAGGCCCCCGAGCAAGTCGCATGGGGACTGGTCTTTCCTGAGGCCACCAGAGCAGGTCCCTGAGGTCCCCGTCGTAAGTCGAGAGCACCTGCCGCAACTCGAGAAAATCCAGGAGGTTCTCCCCTCCAGGCGAGATGAGGCCCATTTCCGCTGAGGCGTCTCGAAGATATTCACACCTAACCTCCGGAACTTCCAAAGGGTCCTTCACACCCTTTTTGCAACTCAAGAAGTTCCCCGACATACCCGTCTCCACTCAAGAAGAAGCACGAGAGTCCCGCCCACATCCAGAGGAGCCCCGTTTCCGCCTCCTAGCTCGAGAGGAGGGATCCTTTCAGTGCGTGCTCGGGAAAGAATTCCCGGCGTTCCCTTCGCATCTAAAGAGGAGGCGCTCTCCATAGGAAAGGCAAGAGGAACTCCAGGGTCGTGCCACATTCCCAGAGTCCCCAGATGTCTCAGTCCATTCCAGGGAAACCTGTTTTCCGTGCACTGCCTCGACTTTCAAGCCGAGGATCGACTCACACCACGGTGGCACGTGGGACAGCCCTGTGGGAAAACCTCGTGTAAAGCCTCGTGGGAAAGCCTCGAGGGAAAGCCACAGATCCCTTGATCCACGCCAAGGGACGCGTGACACTGCTGCCACAGCTCGGGAGGAAAGAGCACGTGCATGCCCCCACTCGATACGAGGACTGTCTCCCCTGGGGAGACTCCAGAAGTACCCCAAGATCCATGTCACCACTGGTGATCAATCCTCAGGTTCCGGCACCCACACCGCACAAGATCTTAGGCCCCGGCATCGACGGGAGAGGAATCCCGAGAGGCCCCCGAGCAACTCGCATGGGGACTGGCCTTTCCTGAGACGACCAGAGCGGGTCCCTGAGGTCCCTGTCGTAAGTCGAGAGCACCTGCCGCAACTCGAGAAAATCCAGGAGGTCCTCCCCTCCAGGCGAGATGAGGCCCATTTCCGCTGAGGCGTCTCGAGGCTAATCACACCTAACATCTGGAACTTCCAAAGGGTCCTTCACACCCTGTCTGCAACTCAAGAAGTTCCCCGACATACCCGTCTCCACTCGAGAGGAAGCACGAGAGTCCGGCCCACATCCAGAGGAGCCCCGTTTCCGCCTCCTAGCTCGAGAGGAGGGATCCTTTTCCTGCGTGGTTGGGAAAGAATTCCCGGCGTTTCCGTCGCATCTCAAGAGGAGGGGCTCTCCGCAGGAAAGGCGAGAGGAACTCCAGGGTCGTGCCACCATTCCCAGAGTCCCCCAGATGTCTCAGTCCATTCCAGGGAAACCTGTTTTCCCTGCACTGCCTCGACTTTCAAGCCGAGGATCGACTCACACCACGGTGGCACGTGGGACAGCCCTGTGGGAAAGCCTCGTGGGAAAGCCCCGTGGGAAAGCCTCGAGGGAAAGGCCCTGATCCCTTGATCCACGGGAAGGGAAGGGTGACACTGCGGGTACAGCACGGGAGGAAAGCGCACGTGCATGCCCCCACTCGAGACGAGGTCTGACTCCCCTGGGGAGTCTCCAGAAGTACCCCAAGATCCATGTAGGTACTGGAGAGGAATGCTCAGGTTATGGCACCGACTCCACACAAGATCTTAGGCCCCGGGATCGACAGGAGTGGAATCCCGAGAGGCGCCCGAGCAACTCGCATGGGGACTGGCCTTTCCTGAGGCCACTAGAGCGGGTCCCTGAGGTCCCCGTCGTAAGTCGAGAGCAGCTGCAGCAACTCGAGAAAATCCAGGAGGTTCTCCCCTCCAGGCGAGATGAGGCCCATTTCCCCTGAGGCGTATCGAGGCTTATCACATCTAACATCTGGAACTTCCAAGGGTCCTTCACACCCTTGCTGCTACTCAAGAAGTTCCCCGACATACCCGTCTCCACTCGAGAGGAAGCACTAGAGTTCTGCCCACATACAGAGGAGCCCCGTGTCCGCCTCCTAGCTCGAGAGGATGGATCCTTTCCCTGCGTGATCGGGAAAGAATTCGCGGCCTTCCTGTCGCATATCAAGAGGAGGCGCTCAACACATGAAAGGCGAGAGGAACTCCAGGGTCGTGCCACCATTCACAGAGTCCCCCAGACTCAGTCCATTCCAGGAAAACGTGTTTTCCCTGCACTGCCTTCACTTTCAAGCTGAGGATCGACTCACACCACGGTGGCACGTGGGACAGCGCTGTGGGAAAGCCACGTGGGAAAGCCCCGTGGGAAAGCCTCGTGGGAAAGCCTCGAGGGAAAGCCACAGATCCCTTGATCCAAGCGAAGGGAAGCGTGACACTGCTGCTACAGCTCGAGAGGAAATCGCACGTGCATGCCCCCACTCGAGACGAGGACGGTCTCCCCTGGGGAGACTCCAGAAGTACCCCAAGATCCATGTCACCACTGGTGATGAATCCTCAGGTTCCGGCACCCACTCCACACAAGATCTTAGGCCCCGGCAATGACGGGAGAGGAATCCCGAGAGGCCGCCGAGCAGCTCGCATGGGGACTGGCCTTTCCTGAGACCACCAGAGCGAGTCCCAGAGGTCCCCGTCGTAAGTCGCGAGCACCTGCCGCAACTCGAGAAAATCCAGGAGGTTCTCCCGTCCAGGCCAGATGAGGCCCATTTGCGCTGAGGCTTCTCGAGGCTAATCACACCTAACCTCTGGAACTTCCAAAGGGTCCTTCACACCCTTGCTGCAACTCAAGAAGTTCCCCGACATACCCGTCTCCACTCGAGAGAAAGCACGAGAGTTCTGCCCACATCCAGAGGAGCCCCGGTTCCGCCTCCTAGCTCGAGAGGAGGGATCCTTTCAGTGTGTGCACGGGAAAGAATTCCCGGCGTTCCCTTCGCATCTCAAGAGGAGGCGCTCTCCACAGGAAAGGCAAGAGGAACTCCAGGGTCGTGCCACATTCCCAGAGTCCCCCAGATGTCTCAGTCCATTCCAGGGTAACCTCTTTTTCCCTGCGCTATGTTGACTTTCAAGCCGAGGATCGATTCACACCACGGTGGCACGTGGGACAGCCCTGTGGGAAAGCCTCGTGGGAAAGCCTCATGGGAAAGCCTCGAGGGAAAGACCCTGATCCCTTGATCCACGCGAAGGGAAGGGTGACACTGCTGCTACAGCTCTGCAGGAAAGACCACTTGCATGCCCCCACTCGAGACGAGGACTGACTCCACGGGGGAGACTCCAGAAGGACCCCAAGATCCTTGTCAGCACTGGAGAGGAATGCTCAGGTTCCGGCTCCGGCACCACACAAGATCTTAAGCCCCGGCATCGACGGGAGGGGAATCCCGAGAGGCCCCCGAGCAACTCACATGGGGACTGGCCTTTCCTGAGGCCACCAGAGCGGGTCCCTGACGTCCCCGTCGTATGTTGAGAGCACCGGCCGCAACTCGAGAAAATCCAGGAGGTTCTCCCCTCCATGCGAGATGAGGCCCATTTCCCCTGCGGCGTCTCGAGGCTAATCACACCGAACCTTGGAACTTCCAAAGGGTCCTTCACACCCTGGCTGCAACTCAAGAACTTCCTCGACATAACCGTCTCCACTCAAGAGGAAGCACGAGAGTCCGGCCCACATTCAGAGGAGTCCCGTTTCCGCCTCCTACCTCGAGAGGAGGGATCCTTTCCTACGGGGTCGGGAAAGCATTCCCGGCGATTCCGTCGCACCTCAAGAGGAGGCTCTCTCGACAGGAAAGGCGAGAGGAACTCCAGGGTCGTGCCACCATTCCCAGAGTCCCCCAGATGTCTCAGTCCATTCCAGGGAAAACTGTTTTCCTGCACTGCCTCCACTTTCAAGCCGAGGATCGACTCACACCAAGGTGGCACGTGGAACAACCCTGTGGGAAAGCCTCGTGGGAAAGCCACAAATCCCTTTATCCACGCGAAGGGAAGCGCGACGCTGGTGCTACAGCTCGGAAGGAAAGCGCACGTGAATGTCCCCATTCGAGACGAGGACTGACTCCCCTGGGGAGACTCCAGAAGTACCCCAAGATCCATGTCAGCACTGAAGAGTAAACCTCAGGTTCCAGCACTGACGCCACACAAGGTCTTAGGCCCCAGCATCGACGGGAGAGGAATCCCGACAGGCCCCAGAGCAACTCGCATGGGGACTGGCCTTTCTTGAGGCCACCAGAGCGGGTCCCTGAAGTCCCCGTCGTAAGTCGAGAGCACCTGCCGCAACTCGAGAAAATCCTGGAGGTTCTCCCCTCCCGGCGAGATGAGGCCCATTACCGCTGAGGCGTCTGGAGGCTAATCACACCTAACCTCTGGAACTTCCAAAGGGTCTTTCACACCCTTGCTACAAATCAAGAAGATCCCCGACATACTCGTCTCCACTCGAGAGGAAGCACGAGAGTCCCGCCAACATCCAGAGGAGCCCCGTTTCTACCTCCTAGCTCGAGAGGAGACATCGTTTCCCTGCGTGGTCGGGAAGGAATTCCCGGCGTTCCCGTCGCATCTCAAGAGGAGGCGCTCTCCACAGGAAAGGCGAGAGGAACTCCAGGGTCGTGCAACCATTCCCAGAGTCCCCCAGATATCTCAGTCCATTCCAGGGAAACCTGTTTTCCCTACACTGCCTCGACTTTCAAGCCGAGGATCGACTCACACCACGGTGGCACTTGGGACAGCCCTGTGGGAAAGCCTCGTGGGAAAGCCTCGTGGGACAGCCTCGAGGGAAAGCCACAGATCCCTTTATCCAAGCAAAGGGAAGCGTGACACTGCTGCTACAGCTCGGGAGGAAAGAGCACGTGCATGCCCCCACTCGAGACCAGGACTGACTCCCCTTGGGAGATTACAGAAATACCCCAAGATCCATGTCAGCACTGGAGAGGAATCCTCAGGTTCCGGCACCGACTCCACACAAGGTCTTAGGCCCCAGAATCGACAGGAGAGGGATCCCGAGAGGCCCCCAAGCAACTAGCATGGGACTGGCCTTTCTAGAGGCCACCAGAGCGGGTCCCTGAGGTCCCCGTCGTAAGTCTTGAGCACCTGCCGCAACTCGAGAAAACCCAGGAGGTTCTCCCCTCCTGGAGAGATGAGGCCCATTTCTGCTGAGGGGTCTCGAGGTTAATCACACCTAACCTCTGGAACTTCCAAAGGGTCCTTCACACCCTTGCTGCAACTCAAGAAGTTCCCCGACGTACCCGTCTCCACTCGAGAGGAAGCACGAGAGTCCCGGCCACATCCAGAGGAGCCCCATTTCCGCCTCCTAGCTCGAGAGGAGGAATCCTTACCCTGCGTGGTCGGGAAAGAATTCATGGCGTTCCCGTCGCATCTCAAGAGGAGGCGCTCTCCACAGGAAAGGCGAGAGGAACTCCAGGGTCGTGCCACCATTCCCAGAGTCCCCCAGATGTCTCAGTCCATTCCAGGGAAACGTGTTTTCCCTGCACTGCCTCGACTTTCAAGACGAGGATCGACTCACACCAAGGTGGCACGTGGGACAGCCCTGTGGGAAAGCCTCGTGGGAAAGCCTCGTGGGAAAGCCTCGTGGGAAAGCCTCGAGGGAAATCCACAGATCCTTTGATCCACGCGAAGGGAAGAGTGTCACTGCTGCTACAGCTCGGGAGGAAAGCGCACGTGGCTGCCCCCACTCGAGACGAGGACTGACTCCCCTGGGGAGACTCCACAAGTACCCCAAGATCCATGTTGGCACTGGAGAGGAAACCTCAGGTTCCGGCACTGTCTCCACACAAGGTCTTAGGCCCCAGCATCTACGGGAGAGGAATCCCGAGAGGCCCCCGAGCAACTCGCATTGGGACTGGCCTTTCCTGAGGCCACCAGAGCGGGTCCCTGAGGTCCCCGTCGTAAGTCGCGAGCACTTGCCGCAACTCGAGAAAATCCAGGAGGTTCTCCCCTCCAGGCGAGATGAGGCCCATTTCTGCTGAGGAGTCTCGAGGCTAATCACACCTAACCTCTGGAAATTCCAAAGGGTCCTTCACACCCTTGCTGCAACTCAAGAAGTTCCCCGACATACCCGTCTCCACTCGTGAGGAAATACGAGAGTCCCGCCCACATCCAGAGTAGCCCCCGTTTCATCCTCCTAGCTAGAGATGAGGGATCCTTTCCCTGCTTGGTCGGGAAAGAACTTCCGGCATAACCGTCGCATCTCAGGTGGAGGCGCTCTCACAGGAAGGGAGAGAGGAACTCCATGGTCATGCCACCATTCCAAGCGTCCCCAGATGTCTCAGTCCATTCCAGAGGATCTTGTTTTTTACAGAGTGCTTAAACTTTCATGCCGAGGATCGCCTCACACCACGGTGGCACGGGGGACAGCCCTGTGGGAAAGCCTCGTGGGAAGTCCTCTAGGAAAAGCCTAGAGGAAAAGCCACAGATCCATTGATCCACGCGACGGGAAGCATGACACTGCTGCTACAGCTCGGGAGGAAGGAGCATGCGCATGCCCCCACTCGAGACGAGGACTGATTCCCCTTGGGAGACTTTCAGAAGTATCCCAAAAAACATGTCAGCACTGGAGAGGAATACTCAGGTTCTGGCCCCCACTCCACCGAAGGTCTTGGGCCCCGGCATCTATCGGTGAGGAATCCCGAGAGGCCCTCTAGCAACTCGCATGGGGGAACTGGTCTTCCTAAGGCCAACAGAACGGGTCCCTGAGGTCCCCGTCGTAAGTCGAAGCACCTGCCACACAACTCGAGAAAATGAAGGAGAT
>NW_017213856.1:0-15215 GCF_001704415.2 Capra hircus | reverse complement strand
ACGCTGGAATCCAGATTGCTGGGAGAGAATCTCAAGATATCTAGCACCACCACTTATGGCAGAAAGTGAAGAAGAACTAAAGAGTCTCCTGATGAAAGTGAAAGAGGAGAGTGAAAAAGTTAGCTTAAAGCTCAGCATTCAGAAAACTAAAATCATTGCATCCAGTCTCATCACTTCATGGCAAATAGATGGGAAAACATTGGAAACAGCAGCAGACTATTTTGGGGGCTTGGAAATCACTGCAGGTGATGGCTGCCTCCATGAACTTAAAACATATTTATGACTTGGAAGAAAAGTGATGACCAAACTAGACAGCATATTAAAAAAGCCGAGACGTTGCTTTGCCAACAAAGATCCATCCAGTCAAGGCTATGGTTTTTCCATATGTCATGGATGGATATGAAAGATGTACTATAAAGAAAGTGACAGCTGAAAATTGGATGCTTTTGAACTGTGGTGTTGGAGAAGATGCTTGTAGGTCGCTTAGACTACAAGGAGACACAACCACTCCATCCTAAAGGAAATCAGGTCTGAATATACATTGGAAGGACTAATACTGAACCTGAAACTCCAATACTTTGGCCACTTGATGTGAAGAGCTGACTCACTTGGAAGTTGCTTTGATTTGCCTGTGAGTGTGGGAGCCCTCCCTGGGCAAAGGGCCTCAGGGGTCATTGCCACTGAATCACGACCTCCAAGCAAGCGCATTCCAGCTGTGTGACATTCAGGAAGCAGGAGACTGGGAAAACTATCTTCCTTAGAGGAAGGAAAGTCATCCACAGAGAGTGTGTTTTCAGGCCTCTCTTTGCAGCAAGTGTTTTGCTTCTCAGACATCAGAGCTGCAGGCTTGCTCTGAGGGCCTCAATTGCAGAGTCAGGGCTGTGTGTCTCACTGCACTTTCCAAGCATTGCAGACACATTCCTAGGTTGGAGCAGTGCTTCCCATGAGAAAGAAGCCTCGGGAGTGTGTCTGAGCGCGGCTGAGTGCCATGCTAGGGTCACCTAGTCGAGGGCACCTTGCACATCCAAATGGGCCCCAGGCGAGTAGCTATGGACCGGCCCTTCGGTTGAGACATCCCAAAGCAGGGAACAAAGCTAGCTCTGTCAGAAGGAGGAAAACAGCAATGGGATGGATTTTCAAGCAGTTGCTAAGTCACACCACGTTAGGGCTCCCCGGGAAAGAAATGCAAATTTTGGCCTCTAGGCCCAGTATCCAGATGTGTGCACAGGATATTTTCCCCACAGGATCCAATGAATGTTCCAGACAGACCTAAGGCTCACTAGCTCTCTCCTGCAGAGGAAATGAAATATTGTTGCTGAACCACGAAAAGATGCTGGGATTCTTGGCTTATGGAGGAGAAAGAATTCAATCCAGGGCCCAAGACGAGGCTTGATTGCTCAGAGCTTTTGTGCAATAGAGTTTTATTAAAGGATAAAGGAGATAGAGAAAGCTTCTGACAGAGACATTACAAGGGGCAGAAAGCGTACCCCCTTGCTAGTGTTAGTAATGGAGTTATATACTCTCCAATAAGTTATGACAACGAACAAAAAGAATGTCTGGAGGTTGTAAAGACTCACTAGACCTACTCCCATAATTGACATTTTAAGATAACAGGATTAGCCAGAAGGTTTTTTCCAGAGACCGTCCTCAAGAAGGATGCATGATTGTTATATAATCCTAAGGAAAGTAGAGGGAAAAACAGTTTGTCCTTCCTTCCTCCTTTGAGAATTCTAGACCCCTCTCTCCTTGGGGACCCTTGAACTTCTTATAAACCTGCCTTGGCAATGACTCTCTCAGAAACATGATTGAACAGCCGTTTGGAGCTTCCTTTGACTTTCCCTGGGAGGGAGGGAGCCCTCCCTGAGCACAGGGCCTCAGGGGCCATGGCCAATGAAAAATAATCTCCCAGGAAGTGCTTTTCAGCCCTGTGTGACTCTCAGCCCACAGGAGGCTGAGAAAACTCTCTTCCTTGGAGGAAGGAAAGGCAGCCCAAGAGTGTGTTTTCAGGCCTGTATCTTGCAGCAAGTGTTTGGCTTGTTAGACAGAAGACCTGCAGGCCTGTTCCAACAGACTCAATTCCAGAATCAGGGCCTTGTGTCTCCCTGCAGTTTCCTGGCCTTGCAAACACATTCCTAAGTGAGAGCAGCCCTGCCCATGGGGAAGCAGGCTGCGGGAGTGTGTCTGAGGGGGCCAGGTGTCATGCTGGGGTCACCTGGTCGAGGGCACCTTGCACCTCCAATGGACCCCAGGCAAGGAGTTGCAGGCCACCACCTTGCTTCTGAAATCCCAAAATGGGGAGCAAAGCTCGCTCTGTCAGAGGGAAGAAAACAGCAACAGGATGGATTTTCAAGCAGTTGCTAGGCTGTACTGCGTTAGGGCTCCAAGGAAGGAAAATGCGAATTTTAGCCCCTATCGACTGGTATCCAGGTGGGCTCCCAGGATGATTTCCCCGCAGGATCCAAGAACGTTCCAGACAGACCTGGGCTCACTAGCTCCCTCCTGCAGAGGAAACATGAGAGAACAGCTGTTTGGAGGTTGCTTTGACTTCCCCTGGGAGGGTAGGATCCCTCCCTGGGTGCAGGGCCTCAGGGGCCATTGCCGCTGAGAAATGCCCTCTAAGCCAGACCTTTGCAGCCTTGTATGACTCAGCACGGAGGAGACTGGAAAAGCTCTCTTCCTTGGAGGAAGGAAAGGCAGCCCCAGAGAGTGTGTTTTCACACCTGTATCTTGCAGCAAGTGTTTGGCGTCTCAGACGTCAGACCTCCAGGCCTGCTCCAACGGCCTCAGTTCCAGAGTCAGGGCCGTGTGTCTCCCTGCATTTTCTGAGCCTTGGGAACACATTCCTAGGTCAGAACAGTCCTGCCCATGGGGAAGGAGGCTGCGGGAGTGTGTCTGAGGGGGTCGAGTGCCATGCTGGGGTCCAATAGACCCGGTACCTCCAATAGACCCCAGGACAACAGCGGTGGGGCTCCCCCTGGCTTCCGAAATGCCAAAGCGAGAAGCAAAGCTAGCTGTATCAGAAGGAAGAAAAGAGCAATCGGATGGATGTTCAGGCTGTTGCTGGCCGCACCACTTCAGGGTCCCCCCCGAGAGGAACAGGCGCCCTGTGGCCCCTAGGTCCGATATGCAGGTTAACACACAGGGTGTGTCCCCATAGGAGCCAAGAATTTTCCTGACAGACCTAGGCTCACTAGAGCTCTCCTACAGGGCAAAAGGGGTAGAACAGACTGTGGATGTGACTCTGCCTTTCCCAGCGAGCATGGGGCCCTCCCTATGGCCCCGGGCTCCAGGGAAAATTGTCCCTGAAAAATGACCTCCAAGAAGCGCTTTTCCAGCAGGCTGTGATGCAGAGTTCACAGGATGCGGGGAAAGTGATCGTCCTACAGGGAAGAAGAGGCAGCCACCCAGTGTGTGTTTGCAAGCCTGTATTTGGAAGAAACTGGTTAGCTCCTTCAAGGGGAGACCTCCAGGTCTGCTCAGAGGACCGAAATTCCAGAGGCAGCACCATGCATCTCCCCTGTCCTTTCTGAGCCTTGGAAAGACATTCCTAGCTTATAGCGGTATTGCTCATGAAGAAGCAGGATGCAGGAATGTGTCAGACATGACTGGGTGCCTTCCTGGGTTCAGCTCCGTGAGGGGCCTTTCCACTCAAATTAGGTCCCATGCCTCCTTGGGGAGGAAGTGGGGCCCGCTTGCCTCCAAATTGCCAAAGGCTGGAACAAAGCTAGTTCTATCAGAGGTAAGAAAAGAGCAATTGGATGGATGTGGAAGCTGTTGCTGGGCCGCACTGCTTCAGGCCCCCCACCCCTCCGCCCCCGAGAGAAACAGGCGCCCTGTGGCCCCTAGGTCCTGGATGCAGTTTCACACATAGAATGTGTCCCCATAGGAGCCAAGAATTTTCCTGACAGACCTAGGCTCACTAGAGCTCTCCTACAGAGCAAAGGGGATGGGACAGATGTGTGGCTGTGGCTCTGCCTTTCCCTGGGAGTGTGGAGCCGCTCCCTATGGCCCCGGGCTCCAGGGGAAATTGCCCCTGAATAATGACCTCCAAGAAGCGCTTTTCCAACTGGCTGAGACGTGGAGTTCTCAGGATGCAGGGAAAGCGAGTGTCCTTCGGGGAAGCAAAGGCAGTCACCTGTTATCATGACTTACTAGAATAGTAGGTACCTTCTCCGGTTGGGCAGAGGCCTTCCCTACCTGATCTGAAAAAGAAAATGAAGTAGCTCGCTGATTTGAGAAATAATTCCCAGACTTGGGTTTCCAACCAGTATAGAATCCGACAATGGCCCTGTCTTTGTAGCCACGTTAATTAACAGGTATGTGAAGCTCTAAATATCAGTGGAAATTACATACAGCATATAGGCCTCAGGGGAAATGGGCCTCATCTCGCCTGGAGGGGAGAACCTCCTGGATTTTACCCAGTTGCGGCAGGTGCTCTCGAGTTACGATGCGGACCTCAGGGACCCGCTCTGGTGGCCTCAGGAAAGGCCAGTCCCCATGCGAGTTACCAGGGGGCCTCTAGGGATTCCTCACCCATCGATGCCGTTGCCTAAGACCTTGTGTGGAGTCGGGGCCAGACCCTGAGGATGCCTCTCCAGTGCTGACATGAGTCTTTCCATACTTCTGGAGTCTTGCCACGGGATTCAGGCCTCATCTCATGTGGGGGCATGCACCTGCCAATTCCTCACGAGCTGTAGCAGCAGTGTCACGCTTTCTGACGTGTGGATCAAGGGATCTGTCGCTTTCAATTGAGGCTTTCACACGAGGCTTTCCAACAGGGCTGTCCCACGTGCCACGGTGGTGTGAGTCGATCCTCGGCGTGAAATTCGAGGCAGTGCAGGGAAAACAGGTTCTTCTGGAATGGACTTAGACATCTGGGGGACTCTTGGAATGCTGGCAAGACCCTGGAGTCCCTCTCGCCTTTCCTGTGGAGATCTCCTCCTCTTGAGATGCGACGGGAACACGGGGAATTCTTTCCCACCCACGCAGGGAAAGAATCCCTCCTCTTAAGCTAGGAGGCGGAAACGGGGATCCTCTGGATGTGGGCGGGACTCTCGTGCTTCCTCTCGAGTGGAGACGGGTATGTCGGGGAACTTCTTGAGTTGTAGCAAGGGTGTGAAGGACCCTTTGGAAGTTCCAGAGGTTAGGTGTGATTAGCCTCGAGACGCCTCAGCGGAAATGGGCCTCATCTCGCCTGGAGGGCAGAACCTCCTGGATTTTCTCCAGTTACAGCAGGTGCTCTCGACATACGACGGGGACCTCAGGGACCGGGTGTGGTGGCCTCAGGAATGGCCAGTCCCATACAAGTTGCTCGGTGGCCTCTCGGGATTCCTCTCCCGTCGATACCGGGGCCTAAGACCTTGTGTGTAGTCGGTGCCGGAACCTGAGGATTCCTCTCCAGGGATGACATGGATCTTGGGGAATTTCTGGAGTCTCCCCAGGGGAGTCAGTCCTCGTCTTGAGTGGGGGCATGCAGGTGCGCTTTCCTCCCAAGCTGTAGCAGCAGTGTCACGCTTCCCTTCGCGTGGATCAAGGGATCTGTGGCTTTCCCTCGAGGCTTTCCCAAGAGGATTTCCCACGAGGCTTTCCGACAGGGCTATCCCACGTGCCACCGTGGTGTGAGTCGATCCTCGCCGTGAAATTCGAGGCAGTGCAGGAAAAACAGTTTACTCTGGAATGGACTGAGACATCTGGGCGACTCTGTGAATGGTGGCACGACCCTGGAGTTCCTCTCGCCTTTCCTGTGGAGAGCGCTTCCCCTTGAAATGCGAGCGGAATGGCGGGTATTATTTCCTGACCAAGCAGGGAAAGGATCCCTCATGTCGAGCTTCGATACCAAAACGGCGTCTCCTCTGGATGTGGGCGGGACCCTCGTGCTTCCTCTCGAGTGGAGACGGGTATGTCGGGGAACTTCTTGAGTTGCAGCAAGGACCCTTTTGAATTTCCAGAGTTTAGGTGTGATGAGCCTCCAGATGCCTCCGAGGAAATGGGCCTCATCTCGCCTGGAGGGGAGAACCTCCTGGATTTTCTAGAGTTGGGCAGGGTCTCTCGAGTTACGACAGGGACCTCAGCGACCCGCTCTGGTGGCCTCAGGAAAGGCCAGTGCCCATGGGAGTTGCAAGAGAGCCTTTCGGGATTCCTCTCCCGTCAATGCCGGGGCCTAAGACCTTGTGTGGAGTCGATGCCGGAACCTGAGGATTCCTCTCCAGTGCTGACATGGATCTTGGGGTACTTCTGGAGTCTCCCCAGGGGAGTCAGACGTCGACTCGAGTGGGGGCAGGAACGTGCGCTTTCCTCCCGAGCTCCTGCAGGAGTGTTACGCTTCCCTTCACGTGGATCAAGGGAGCAGTGGCTTTCCCTCGATGCTTTCCCACGAGGCTTTCCCACAGGGCTGTCCCACGTGCCACCGTGGTGAGAGTCTATCCTCGGCTTGAAAGTCGAGGCAGTGCAGGGAAAACAGTTTTCCCTGGAATGGACTGAGACATCTGGGGGACTGTGGGAATGGTGGCACGACGCTGGAGTTCCTCTCGCCTTTCCTGAGGAGAGCGCCTCCTCTTGAGATGCGACGGGAACGCCGGGAATTCTTTCCCAACCACGCAGCGAAAGCATCCCACCTCTCGAGCTATGAGGCGGAAACGGGGCTCATCTGGATGTGGGCAGGACTCCTGTGCTTCCTCTCGAGTGGAGACGGGTATGTCGGGGAACTTCTTGAGTTGCAGCGAGGGTGTGAACGACGCTTTGGAAGTTCCAGATGTTAGGTGTGATTAGCCCCAAGACGCCTCAGCGGAAATGGGCCTCATCTCGCCTGGAGGGGAGAACCTCCTGGATTTTCTCCAGAGTCAGGTGCTCACAACTTACGACCGGGACCTCAGGGACCTGCTCTGGTGACCTCAGGAAAGACCAGTCCCCATGCGAATTGCTCGGGGGCCTCTCAGGATTCCTCTCCCGTCGATGCCAGGGCCTAAGACATTGTGTGGAGATGGTGCCGGAAGCTCAGGATTCCTCTCCAGTGCTGACAAGGATCTTGAGGGACTTCTGGAGTCTCCACAGGGAAGTCAGTCCTCGTCTCCAGTGGTGGCATGCACGTGCGCTTTCCTCCGGAGCTGTAGCAGCAGTGTCACGCTTCCCTTGGTGTGGATCAAGGGATCTGTGGCTTTCCCTCGAGGATTTCCCACGAGGTTTTCCCACGAGGCTTTCCCACAGGGCTGTCCCACGTGCCACCGTGGTGTGAGTCGATCCTCGGCTTGAAAGTCGAGGCAGTGCAGGGAAAACAGGTTTCCCTGGAATGGACTGAGATATCTGGGGGACTCTGGGAATGGTGGCACGACCCTGGAGTTCCTCTCGCCTTTCCTGTGGAGAGCGCCTCCTCTGGAGATGCGACGGGAACCCCAGGAATTCTTTCCCGACACACAGTGAAAGGATCCCTCGTCTCGAGCTATGAGGGAGAAAAGGGGCTCCTCTGGATGTGGGCGGGACTCTCGTGCTTCCTCTCGAGTGGAGACGGGTATGTCGGGGAACTTCTTGAGTTGCAGCAAGGGTGTGAAGGACCCTTTGGAAGTTCCAGAGGTTAGGTGTGATTAGCTTCGAGACGCCTCAGCGGAAATGGGCCTCATCTCGCCTGGAGGGGAGAACCTCCTGGATTTTACCGAGTTGTGGTAGGTGCTCTCGAGTTACAACGGGGACCTCAGGGACTCGCTCTGGTGGCCTCAGGAAAGGCCAGTCCCCATGCGAGTTACCATGGGGCCTATAGGGATTCCTCTCCCATCGATGCCGGTGCCTAAGACCATGTGTGGAGTCGGGGCCAGACCCTGAGGATGCCTCTCCAGTGCTGACATGAATCTTTCCATACTTCTGGAGTCTCACCAGGGGAGTCAGTCCTCATCTCGTGTGGGGGCATGCACCTGCGATTTCCTCACAAGCTGTAGCAGCAGTGTCACGCGTGCCGACATGTGGTTCAAGGGATCAGTCGCTTTGCATCAAGGCTTTCCCATGAGGCTTTCGAACAGGGCTGTCCCACATGTCACGGTGGTGTGAGTCTATACTCGGCGTGAATGTCGAGGCAGTGAAGGGAAAGCAGGTTCTTCTGGAATGGACGGAGACATCTGGGGGACTCTTGGAATGCTGGCAAGGCCCTGGAGTTCCTCTCGCCTTTCCTGTGGAGAGTGCCTCCTCTTGAGATGCGACGGGAAGCCCGGGAATTCTTTCCCGACGATGAAGGGAAAGGATCCCTCTTCTCGAGCTACGAGGCGGAAACGGGGCTCCGCTGGATGTGGGTGGGACCCTCGTCCTTCCTCTCGAGTGGAGATGGGTATGTCGGAGAACTTCTTGACTTGCAGCAAGGGTGTGAAGGACCCTTTCGAAGTTCCAGAGGTTAGTTGTGGTTAGCCTCGAGACGCCTCAGCGGAAATGGGCCTCATCTCGCCTGGAGGGGAGAACCTCCTGGATTTTCTCGAGTTGCAGCTTCCTCTCGAAGTAGGCCCCATGTCCCCTTGGGGAGGGTGTCATGCCTCTTTTCTCCTCACTGCCAAAGGGTGGAGCCAAGCTCGCTCTGTCAGAGGTACAAAAACAGCAATTGAATGGATTTTCAAGCTCTTGCTAGGCTGCACCCTTTCAGGGCCCACTTTACTGAAACAGGTGCTCTGTGGCCCCTGGTTGGGTATGCAGCTTCACAAACAGGGTGAGATCCTGTCCAAGCCAAGAATTTTCCTGAAAGACCTAGGCTCACTAGAGCTCTCCTCCGGAGCAAAGGGGATAGAGGAGATGTATGGAGGAGTCTTTGCCTTTCCCTGTGAGTGTGGGGCTACTCCCTACGGCCCCAGGCTCAGAGATAACTGCCTCTAAGAAAGGAATGGCAAGAAGCGCTATTCTTGGAGGTTGGGACAGGGAGTTCGCAGCATGTGGGGAAAGAAAGACTTCTTCGGGGAAGAAGAGGCAACCACCGGGGGTGTGTTTGCAAGCCTCTATTTGGAAGGAACAGGTTTGCTTATACAGCTCAAGACCTCCAGATCTGCTCAGAGGACTGAAGTTCCAGAGACAGGGCCATGTATCTTCCCTTCCCTTTGAGATCCTTGCAAAGACATTCCTAGCAGATCGTGGGAGTGCCCATGAAGAAGCAAGCAGCGGGAGTGTGCTTGACATCACTGGCTGCCTACCTGGGCTCAGCTCCTCAAGGGGCCTTTCTCTCCTGGTAGGCCCTATGTCCCCTTTGGGAGAGGGTGGTACCCTCTTCCCTCCACACTGCCAAAGGGTGGAGGTGGAGCAAACTCGTTCTCTCTGAGGTAAAAAAAAAAAAGACAAATTGGATGGATTTTTAAGCTCTTGCTATGCTGCACCCCTCCAGGACCCACTCGAGCAAAACAGGTGCCCTGTGGCCCCTAGGTCAGGTATGCAGGTTCACACACCGGGTGTGATCCTGTCAAAGCCAAGAATTTTCCTGACAGACCTAGGGCTCACTAGAGCTCTCCTCCAGAGGAAAGGAGACAAAAAAGACGTGTGTGTGGAGGTGGCTCTGCCTTTCCAGGTCCCAATCTCAGGGATAACTGCCCCTAAGAAAGGAACTGCTGCTGCTGCTGCTGTTAAGTTGCTTCAGTCGTGTTCAACTCTGTGCGACGCCATAGACGGTAGCCCACTAGGCTCCCCCGTCCCTGGGATTCTCCAGGCAAGAACAGTAAGTGGGTTGCCATTGCCTTCTCCAATGCATGAAAGTGAAAATGAAAGTGCAGTCGCTCAGTCGTGTCCGACCCTCAGCGACCCCACGGACTGCAGCCTACCAGGCTTCTCCGTCCATAGGATTTTCTGAAAGGAACTGCAAGAAGCGCTTTTCCAGGAGGCTGGGAAAGGGAGTTCGCAGGATGTGGGGAAAGAGAGCCTCCTTCGGGGAAGAATAGGCGGCCACTTGTTTTGTGTTGCAAACCTCTATTTGGAAGGAACAGGTTAGCTTATACAAAGGGAGACCTCCAGATCTGCTCAGAGGACCGAAGTTGCAGAGGCAGGTCGGTGTATTTTCCCTTCACTTTGCGATCCTTGCAAAGACATTCCTTGCTGATAGATGATTCAGCAAGGGCCTTTGAGACTGTTGTTTTCTTTCCTAGGTTCAAAGATTCCTTCAGTTCCTAATATAGATATCCTAGAAATTATGTGACATCCGTGAAAATCTGATATGTCCTGGTCAAATGCTGTCAGTTATAATTCCAGTTATCATATTAAAGCATTTCAAGTCGCAGCAGTGACCAGATTACATTGTCAATTTCTATTTAATCAGGTTTTAACCATGTCCTCTATGGTTTCACACTGATGCCTTTGCAGAAATACTGCTACTTCAAGATATATGGAATATACTTTTTTTAAGCTTACCGATAATTTGTTTGTTTGTTTGTTTGTCTTCTGGTAAGCTGGTACCAGATGGAATTTAGTCTCCTCTCTAGGTTAAGAGCACAAAGTTTTCTTAGAATGCAATTTTTGATAACAGACTATGAGTTTCTTTACCTTTCATTGATTTATAATTGTTTTCATCATCTGTTTTTTTACTTCGGTAAAGTAAATAAGCCTTATTTAAGATTTTGGTACATGTAGGATGGACTAAGCTTTCCCCACTCTTGCAAGTTCCCTTAACCCTTCAGATTCTTCTTGTGGGACCAAGATCTCACTTTCCTCCAGAGGGACAATCCAAGCTTTTTATTAGTTGATCTGCCCCTGACATCAGAGTCCATTTGAGCATGAGTTGGCCTATAATTTAGGCATGAAACTATGACTACATAAAGAAAAGGTGACTTTATGATTCAGGGATGGCCATGATATGCCTTGCACTTCAGAGAAAATGGGTTAAAATGATTTTTTTTTCTTCAAAACTGCACAGCCAGTTCTTTCAGCATATGCAATTGAAAACACCTAGTCATTAGGTCAGTTTTCATTCCAATCCCAAAGAAAGGCAATGACAAAGAATATTCAAGCTGCTGCACAATTGCACTCATCTCACACACTAGTAAAGTAATGCTCAAAATTCTCCAAGTTCACATGAACTGTGAACTTCCAAATGTTCAAGAGGGATTTAAAAAAATGCAGAGAAACCAGAGATCAAACTGCCAACATCCACTGGATCATTGAAAAAGCAAGAGAGTTCCAGAAAAAAAGACATCTATTTCTGCTTTATTGACTATGCCAAAGCCTTTGACTGTGTGGATCACAATAAACTGGGAAAAATTCTGAAAGAGATGGGAATACCAGACCACCTGACCTGTCTCTTGAGAAACCTGTATGCAGGTCAGGAAGAAACAGTTCGAACTGGACATGGAACAACAGACTGGTTCTAAATAGGAAAAGGAATATGTCAAGGCTGTATATTGTCAGCCTGCTTATTTAACTTATATGCAGAGTACATCATGAGAAACACTGGGCTGGAGGAAGCACACGCTGGAATCCAGATTGCTGGGAGAAATATCAAGAATCTCAGATATGCAGACGACACCACCCTTATGGCAGAAAGTGTATAAGAACTAAAGAGTCTCCTGATGAAAGTGAAAGAGGAGAGTGAAAAAGTTAGCTTAAAGCTCAGCATTCAGAAAACTAAAATCATTGCATCCAGTCTCATCACTTCATGGCAAATAGATGGGAAAACATTGGAAACAGCAGCAGACTATTTTGGGGGGCTTGGAAATCACTGCAGGTGATGGCTGCCTCCATGAACTTAAAACATATTTATGACTTGGAAGAAAAGTGATGACCAAACTAGACAGCATATTAAAAAGCCGAGACGTTGCTTTGCCAACAAAGATCCATCCAGTCAAGGCTATGGTTTTTCCATATGTCATGGATGGATATGAAAGATGTACTATAAAGAAAGTGACAGCTGAAAATTGGATGCTTTTGAACTGTGGTGTTGGAGAAGATGCTTGTAGGTCGCTTAGATTACAAGGAGACGCAACCACTCCATCCTAAAGGAAATCAGGTCTGAATATACATTGGAAGGACTAATACTGAACCTGAAACTCCAATACTGTGGCCATTTGATGTGAAGAGCTGACTCACTTGGAAGTTGCTTTGATTTGCCTGTGAGTGTGGGAGCCCTCCCTGGGCAAAGGGCCTCAGGGGTCATTGCCACTGAATCACGACCTCCAAGCAAGCGCATTCCAGCTGTGTGACATTCAGGAAGCAGGAGACTGGGAAAACTATCTTCCTTAGAGGAAGGAAAGTCATCCACAGAGAGTGTGTTTTCAGGCCTCTCTTTGCAGCAAGTGTTTTGCTTCTCAGACATCAGAGCTGCAGGCTTGCTCTGAGGGCCTCAATTGCAGAGTCAGGGCTGTGTGTCTCACTGCACTTTCCAAGCATTGCAGACACATTCCTAGGTTGGAGCAGTGCTTCCCATGAGAAAGAAGCCTCGGGAGTGTGTCTGAGCGGGCTGAGTGCCATGCTAGGGTCACCTAGTCGAGGGCACCTTGCACATCCAATGGGCCCCAGGCGAGTAGCTATGGACCGGCCCTTCGGTTGAGACATCCCAAAGCAGGGAACAAAGCTAGCTCTGTCAGAAGGAGGAAAACAGCAATGGGATGGATTTTCAAGCAGTTGCTAAGTCACACCACGTTAGGGCTCCCCGGGAAAGAAATGCAAATTTTGGCCTCTAGGCCCAGTATCCAGATGTGTGCACAGGATATTTTCCCCACAGGATCCAAGAATGTTCCAGACAGACCTAAGCTCACTAGCTCTCTCCTGCAGAGGAAATGAAATATTGTTGCTGAACCACGAAAAGATGCTGGGATTCTTGGCTTATGGAGGAGAAGAATTCAATCCAGGGCCCAAGACGAGGCTTGATTGCTCAGAGCTTTTGTGCAATAGAGTTTTATTAAAGGATAAAGGAGATAGAGAAAGCTTCTGACAGAGACATCACAAGGGGCAGAAAACGTACCCCCTTGCTAGTGTTGGTAATGGAGTTATATACTCTCCAATAAGTTATGACAACGAACAAAAGAATGTCTGGAGGTTGTAAAGACTCACTAGACCTACTCCCATAATTGACATTTTAAGATAACAGGATTAGCCAGGAGGTTTTTTCCAGAGACCGTCCTCAAGAAGGATGCATGATTGTTATATAATCCTAAGGAATGTAGAGGGGAAAACAGTTTGTCCTTTCTTCCTCCTTGAGAATTCTAGACCCCTCTCTCCTTGGGGACCCTTGAACTTCTTAGAAACCTGCCTTGGCAATGACTCTCTCAGAAACATGATTGAACAGCCGTTTGGAGCTTCCTTTGACTTTCCCTGGGAGGGAGGGAGCCCTCCCTGAGCACAGGGCCTCAGGGGCCATGGCCAATGAAAAAGAATCTCCCAGCAAGTGCTTTTCAGCCCTGTGTGGCTCTCAGCCCACAGGAGTCTGAGAAAACTCTCTTCCTTGGAGGAAGGAAAGGCAGCCCAAGAGTGTGTTTTCAGGCCTGTATCTTGCAGCAAGTGTTTGGCTTGTTAGACAGAAGACCTGCAGGCCTGTTCCAACAGACTCAATGCCAGAATCAGGGTCTTGTGTCTCCCTGCAGTTTCCTGGCCTTGCAAACACATTCCTAGGTGAGAGCAGTCCTGCCCATGGGGAAGCAGGCTGCGGGAGTGTGTCTGAGGGGGCCAGGTGTCATGCTGGGGTCACCTGGTCGAGGGCACCTTGCACCTCCAATGGACCCCAGGCAAGGAGTTGCAGGCCACCACCTTGCTTCTGAAATCCCAAAATGGGGAGCAAAGCTCGCTCTGTCAGAGGGAAGAAAACAGCAACAGGATGGATTTTCAAGCAGTTGCTAGGCTGTACTGCGTTAGGGCTCCAAGGAAGGAAAATGCGAATTTTAGCCCCTACGACTGGTATCCAGGTGGGCTCCCAGGATGATTTCCCCGCAGGATCCAAGAACGTTCCAGACAGACCTGGGCTCACTAGCTCCCTCCTGCAGAGGAAACATGAGAGAACAGCTGTTTGGAGGTTGCTTTGACTTCCCCTGGGAGGGTAGGATCCCTCCCTGGGTGCAGGGCCTCAGGGGCCATTGCCGCTGAGAAATGCCCTCTAAGCCAGACCTTTGCAGCCTTGTATGACTCAGCACGGAGGAGACTGGAAAAGCTCTCTTCCTTGGAGGAAGGAAAGGCAGCCCCAGAGAGTGTGTTTTCACACCTGTATCTTGCAGCAAGTGTTTTGGCGTCTCAGACGTCAGACCTCCAGGCCTGCTCCAACGGCCTCAGTTCCAGAGTCAGGGCCGTGTGTCTCCCTGCATTTTCTGAGCCTTGGGAACACATTCCTAGGTCAGAACAGTCCTGCCCATGGGGAAGGAGGCTGCGGGAGTGTGTCTGAGGGGGTCGAGTGCCATGCTGGGGTCCAATAGACCCGGTACCTCCAATAGACCCCAGGACAACAGCGGTGGGGGCTCCCCCTGGCTTCCGAAATGCCAAAGCGAGAAGCAAAGCTAGCTCTATCAGAAGGAAGAAAAGAGCAATCGGATGGATGTTCAGGCTGTTGCTGGGCCGCACCACTTCAGGGTCCCCCCCGAGAGGAACAGGCGCCCTGTGGCCCCTAGGTCCGATATGCAGGTTAACACACAGGGTGTGTCCCCATAGGAGCCAAGAATTTTCCTGACAGACCTAGGCTCACTAGAGCTCTCCTACAGGGCAAAAGGGGTAGAACAGACTGTGGATGTGACTCTGCCTTTCCCAGCGAGCATGGGGCCCTCCCTATGGCCCCGGGCTCCAGGGAAAATTGTCCCTGAAAAATGACCTCCAAGAAGCGCTTTTCCAGCAGGCTGTGATGCAGAGTTCACAGGATGCGGGGAAAGTGATCGTCCTACAGGGAAGAAGAGGCAGCCACCCAGTGTGTGTTTGCAAGCCTGTATTTGGAAGAAACTGGTTAGCTCCTTCAAGGGGAGACCTCCAGGTCTGCTCAGAGGACCGAAATTCCAGAGGCAGCACCATGCATCTCCCCTGTCCTTTCTGAGCCTTGGAAAGACATTCCTAGCTTATAGCGGTATTGCTCATGAAGAAGCAGGATGCAGGAATGTGTCAGACATGACTGGGTGCCTTCCTGGGTTCAGCTCCGTGAGGGGCCTTTCCACTCAAAGTAGGTCCCATGCCTCCTTGGGGAGGAAGTGGGGCCCGCTTGCCTCCAAATTGCCAAAGGCTGGAACAAAGCTAGTTCTATCAGAGGTAAGAAAAGAGCAATTGGATGGATGTGGAAGCTGTTGCTGGGCCGCACTGCTTCAGGCCCCCCA
>NW_017213855.1:0-15216 GCF_001704415.2 Capra hircus | reverse complement strand
CCCAGATTCAGCGCCACACGGAGAGCACCAGGCTCCCAGGGCCCCTGGCTGGGGTTTTCAGCCCGCACACACGGAGGCTGATTCCTTGGTGCCCAGAAAGTGTATGACAGACGTAGGTTCCCTAGCACTCTCCTCCCCAGCAGAGACATGTGCAGGTGGTTGGGGCCTGATCCTGCGTGTCTGGGTTCCGCCCACAGCCCCAACTCAGGGAAGCAGCCCCTGAGGCAAGACCTGCTGGAGGGAGCCCTGCGCCCCCGCCTGATAGGCGAGTGCACAGCCAGCAGGGAAGCGAGCCTCCTCGGGGAAGAGGAGGCAGCAGCCCCGTCAAGCTGAAATCCCTGCTTGCACGAAGCTAAGTGCGCCTCCAGTACGGCAGATCTCTAGCTCTGCTCAGAGCCCCGATCTGGCAGAGTTCCTGGCACCAAGGCTCTGCCGGGCGAGCCTTGCCAGACTTGCCTTGCTTTAGGCTCCCTCCCCAGGAAGGAGCAGGCTGTGCGAGGCTCGGAAACGCCACTGGCGCCTTCCTGGCTTCAGCTCAACCCCTGCCTTGCCTTTGCACTTAGGTCCCAAGCTCTTGGAGGAGGGCTTAGGGCTGGTGGGTTGCACACTGCCAAGGGCTCCAGCAGTGAAAGCTCTGTCAGAGGGAAGGAAGGGCAACAGCAGGGCTCCTCCAGCGGTTCTTGGCCGCCCAGACAAAGCTCCCACGAGAGCACCAGGCTCCAAGGGCCCCTGGCTGGGTTTTCAGCCCCACACTCCCAGAGGCTGATTCCTTGGGTGCCTAGAAAGTGTATGACAGACGTAGGTTCCCTAGCACTCTCCTCCCCAGCAGAGACATGTGCAGGTGTTGGGGCCTGATCCTGCGTGTCTGGGTTCCTGCCCACAGCCCCAACTCAGGGGAAGCAGCCCCTGAGGCAAGACCTGCTGGAGGAGCCCTGCGCCCCGCCTGATAGGCGAGAGCACAGCCAGCAGTGTAGCGAGCCTCCTCGGGAGAAGAGGAGGCAGCCGAGCCCAGTCAAGAGGAAAGCCCTGCTTGCACGAGCTAAGTGCGCCTCCAGTACGGCAGAGCTCTAGCTCTGCTCAGAGCCCCGATCTGGCAGAGTTTCTGGCGCGAGGCTGCTCTGCCGGGGGCTCGCCTTGCCCAGACTTGCCTTGCTTTTAGGCTCCCTCCCCAGGAAGGAGCAGGTGAGAGCCTGGGAACGCCACTGGCGCCTTCCTTGCCTCAGCTCCAATCCTGCCTTGCCTTTGCACTTAGGTCCCAGCGTCCTTGGGAGGCTTAGGGGCTGGTGGGTTGCACACTGCCAAGGGCTCCAGCAGTGAGAGCTCTGTCAGAGGGAAGGGAAGGGCAACTGCAGGGCTCCTCCAGCGGTTCTTGGCCGCCAGAATCAGCGCCGCACGGAGAGCACCAGGCCCAGGGCCCCTGGCTGGGTTTTCAGCCCCGCACACACGGAGGCTGATTCCTTGGCCAGAAAGTGTATGACAGACGTAGGTTCCCTAGCACTCTCCTCCCCAGCAGAGACATGTGCAGGTGGTTGGGCCTGATCCTGCGTGTCTGGGGTTCCTGCCCACAGCCCCAACTCAGGGAAGCCCTGAGGCAAGACCTGCTGGAGGACCCTGCGCCCCCCGCCTGATAGGGAGTGCACAGCCAGCAGGAAGCGAGCCTCCTCGGGGGAAGAGGGGCAGCCCCCGTCAAGTGAAAGCCCTGCTTGCACGGAGCTAAGTGCGCCTCCAGTACGGCAGAGCTCTAGCTCTGGCTCAGAGCCCCGATCTGGCAGAGTTCCTGGCGCGAGGCTGCTCTGGCCGGGGGCTAGCCTTGGCCCAGACTTGCCTTGCTTTTAGGCTGCCTCTCCAGGAAGGAGCAGGCAGCAGGAGCCTGGGAGTCGCCACTGGCGCCTTTCCTTGCCTCAGCTCCCATCCTGCCTTGGCCTTTGCACTTAGGTCCCAGTCCTCCTTAAGGAGAGCTTAGGGGCTGGTGGGTTGCACACTGCCAAGGGCTGCCAGCAGTGAGAATTCTGTCAGAGGGAAGGGAAGGGCAACTGCAGGGCTCCTCCAGCGGTTTGCTTGGCCGCCCAGATTCAGCGCCACACGGAGAGCACACAGGCTCCCAGGTCCCCTGGCCTGGGGTTTTCAGCCCCGCACACACGGAGGCTGATTCCTTGGGTGCCCAGAAAGTGTATGACAGACGTAGGTTCCCTAGCACTCTCCTCCCCAGCAGAGACATGTGCAGGTGTTTGGGGCCTGATCCTGCGTGTCTGGGTTCCTGCCCACAGCCCCAACTCAGGGGAAGCAGCCCCTGAGGCAAGACCTGCTGGAGGAGCCCTGCGCCCCCGGCCTGATAGGCGAGTGCACAGCCAGCAGGGAAGCGAGCCTCCTCGGGGAAGAGGAGGCAGCAAGTCCCCGTCAAGCTGAAATCCCTGCTTACACACGAAGCTAAGTGCGACTCCAGTACGGCAGATCTCTAGCTCTGTTCAGAGGCCCGATCTGGCAGAGTTCCTGGCACCAAGATGCTCTGCCATAGGCGAGCCTTGCGCAGACTTGCCTTGCTTTAAGGCTCCCTCCCCAGGAAGGAGCAGGCTGTGTGAGGCTCGGAAACGCCACTGGCGCCTTTCCTGGCTTCAGCTCTACCCCTTGCCTTGCCTTTGCACTTAGGTCCCAAGCGTCCTTGAGGAGGGCTTAGGGGCTGGTGGGTTGCACACTGCCAAGGCTCCAGCAGTGAAAGCTCTGTCAGAGGGAAGCGAAGGGCAACAGCAGGGCTCCTTCAGCGGTTCCTTGGCCGCCCAGACAAAGGCTCCGCACGGAGAGCACCAGGTTCCAAGGGCCCCTGGCTGGGTTTTGCATCCCACACTCCACAGAGGCTGACTCCGTGGTGCCTAGAAAGTGTGTGAGAGACGTAGGTTCCCTAGCACTCTCCTCCCCAGCAGAGACATGTGCAGGTGGTTGGGGCCTGATCCTGCGTGTCTGGGTTCCCGCCCACAGCCCCAACTCAGGGGAAGCAGCCCCTGAGGCAAGACCTGCTGGAGGAGCCCTGCGCGCCCGCCTGATAGGCGAGAGCACAGCCAGCAGTGTAGCGAGCCTCCTCGGGAGAAGAGGAGGCAGCCGAGCCCAGTCAAGAGGAAAGCCCTGCTTGCACGTTAGCTAAGTGGGCCTCCAGTACGGCAGAGCTCTAGCTCTGCTCAGAGCCCCGATCTGGCAGAGTTTCTGGCGCGAGGCTGCTCGGCCGGGGGCTCGCCTTGCCCAGACTTGCCTTGCTTTTAGGCTCCCTCCCCAGGAAGGAGCTGTCTGAGCGAGCCTGGGAGACGCCACTGGTGCCTTCCTTGCCTCAGCTCCAATCCTGCCTTGCCTTTGCACATAGGTGCCAGGCGTGGTTGGGGAGGGCTTAGGGGGTGGTGGGTTGCACACTGCCAAGGGCTTCAGCAGTGAGAGCTCTGTCAGAGGGAAGGGAAGGGCAACTGCAGGGCTCCTCCAGCGGTTTCTAGGCCGCCTAGAATCAGCGCCGCACCGAGAGCACCAGGCTCCCAGGGCCCCTGGCTGGGGTATTCAGCCCCGCACACACGGAGGCTGATTCCTTGGGTGCCCAGAAAGTGTATGACAGACGTAGGTTCCCTAGCACTCTCCTCCCCAGCAGAGACATGTGCAGGTGTTTGGGGCCTGATCCTGCGTGTCTGGGTTCCTGCCCACAGCCCCAACTCAGGGGAAGCAGCCCCTGAGGCAAGACCTGCTGGAGGAGCCCTGCGCCCCCGCCTGATAGGCGAGTGCACAGCCAGCAGGGAAGCGAGCCTCCTCGGGGGAAGAGGAGGCAGCAAGTACGCGACAGGCTGAAATCCCTGCTTACACGAAGCTAAGTGCGACTCCAGTACGGCAGATCTCTAGCTCTGTTCAGAGGCCCGATCTGGCAGAGTTCCTGGCACCAAGATGCTCTGCCATAGGCGAGCCTTGCGCAGACTTGCCTTGCTTTAAGGCTCCCTCCCCAGGAAGGAGCAGGCTGTGTGAGGCTCGGAAACGCCACTGGCGCCTTCCTGGCTTCAGCTCTACCCCTGCCTTGCCTTTGCACTTAGGTCCCAAGCGTCCTTGAGGAGGGCTTAGGGGCTGGTGGGTTGCACACTGCCAAGGGCTCCAGCAGTGAAAGCTCTGTCAGAGGGAAGCGAAGGGCAACAGCAGGGCTCCTTCCAGCGGTTCCTTGGCCGCCCAGACAAAGCTCCGCACGGAGAGCACCAGGTTCCAAGGGCCCCTGGCTGGGTTTTGCATCCCCACACTCCCAGAGGCTGACTCCGTGGGTGCCTAGAAAGTGTGTGAGAGACGTAGGTTCCCTAGCACTCTCCTCCCCAGCAGAGACATGTGCAGGTGGTTGGGGCCTTATCCTGCGTGTCTGGGTTCCCGCCCACAGCCCCAACTCAGGGGAAGCAGCCCCTGAGGCAAGACCTGCTGGAGGAGCCCTGCGCGCCCGCCTGATAGGCGAGAGCACAGCCAGCAGTGTAGCGAGCCTCCTCGGGAGAAGAGGAGGCAGCCGAGCCCAGTCAAGAGGAAAGCCCTGCTTGCACGGAGCTAAGTGCGCCTCCAGTACGGCAGAGCTCTAGCTCTGCTCAGAGCCCCGATCTGGCAGAGTTTCTGGCGCGAGGCTGCTCTGGCCGGGGGCTCGCCTTGCCCAGACTTGCCTTGCTTTTAGGCTCCCTCCCCAGGAAGGAGCTGTCTGAGCGAGCCTGGGAGACGCCACTGGTGCCTTCCTTGCCTCAGCTCCAATCCTGCCTTGCCTTTGCACATAGGTGCCAGGCGTCGTTGGGGAGGGCTTAGGGGGTGGTGGGTTGCACACTGCCAAGGGCTTCAGCAGTGAGAGCTCTGTCAGAGGGAAGGGAAGGGCAACTGCAGGGCTCCTCCAGCGGTTTCTAGGCCGCCTAGAATCAGCGCCGCACCGGAGAGCACCAGGCTCCCAGGGCCCCTGGCTGGGGTTTTCAGCCCCGCACACACGGAGGCTGATTCCTTGGGTGCCCAGAAAGTGTATGACAGACGTAGGTTCCCTAGCACTCTCCTCCCCAGCAGAGACATGTGCAGGTGGTTGGGGCCTGATCCTGCGTGTCTGGGTTCCTGCCCACAGCCCCAACTCAGGGGAAGCAGCCCCTGAGGCAAGACCTGCTGGAGGAGCCCTGCGCCCCCGCCTGATAGGCGAGTGCACAGCCAGCAGGGAAGCGAGCCTCCTCGGGGGAAGAGGAGGCAGCCCAGCCCCGTCAAGTTGAAAGCCCTGCTTGCACGGAGCTAAGTGCGCCTCCAGTACGGCAGAGCTCTAGCTCTGCTCAGAGCCCCGATCTGGCAGAGTTCCTGGCGCGAGGCTGCTCTGCCGGGGCTAGCCTTGCCCAGACTTGCCTTGCTTTTAGGCTGCCTCTCCAGGAAGGAGCAGGCAGCAGGAGCCTGGGAGTCGCCACTGGCGCCTTTCTTGCCTCAGCTCCAATCCTGCCTTGCCTTTGCACTTAGGTCCCAGTCCTCCTTAAGGAGAGCTTAGGGGCTGGTGGGTTGCACACTGCCAAGGGCTCCAGCAGTGAGAACTTCTGTCAGAGGGAAGGGAAGGGCAACTGCAGGGCTCCTCCAGCGGTTGCTTGGCCGCCCAGATTCAGCGCCACACGGAGAGCACCAGGCTCCCAGGGCCCCTGGCTGGGTTTTCAGCCCCGCACACACGGAGGCTGATTCCTTGGGTGCCCAGAAAGTGTATGACAGACGTAGGTTCCCTAGCACGTCTCCTCCCCAGCAGAGACATGTGCAGGTGGTTTGGGGCCTGATCCTGCGTGTCTGGGTTCCTGCCCACAGCCCCAACTCAGGGGAAGCAGCCCCTGAGGCAAGACCTGCTGGAGGAGCCCTGCGCCCCCGCCTGATAGGCGAGTGCACAGCCAGCAGGGAAGCGAGCCTCCTCGGGGGAAGAGGAGGCAGCAAGTCCCGTCAAGGCTGAAATCCCTGCTTACACGAAGCTAAGTGCGACTCCAGTACGGCAGATCTCTAGCTCTGTTCAGAGGCCCGATCTGGCAGAGTTCCTGGCACCAAGATGCTCTGCCATAGGCGAGCCTTGCGCAGACTTGCCTTGCTTTAAGGCTCCCTCCCCAGGAAGGAGCAGGCTGTGTGAGGCTCGGAAACGCCACTGGCGCCTTCCTGGCTTCAGCTCTACCCCTGCCTTGCCTTTGCACTTAGGTCCCAAGCGTCCTTGAGGAGGGCTTAGGGGCTGGTGGGTTGCACACTGCCAAGGCTCCAGCAGTGAAAGCTCTGTCAGAGGGAAGCGAAGGGCAACAGCAGGGCTCCTTCAGCGGTTCCTTGGCCGCCCAGACAAAGCTCCGCACGGAGAGCACCAGGTTCCAAGGGCCCCTGGCTGGGTTTTGCATCCCCACACTCCCAGAGGCTGACTCCGTGGGTGCCTAGAAAGTGTGTGAGAGACGTAGGTTCCCTAGCACTCTCCTCCCCAGCAGAGACATGTGCAGGTGGTTGGGGCCTTATCCTGCGTGTCTGGGTTCCCGCCCACAGCCCTCAACTCAGGGGAAGCAGCCCCTGAGGCAAGACCTGCTGGAGGAGCCCTGCGCGCCCGCCTGATAGGCGAGAGCACAGCCAGCAGTGTAGCGAGCCTCCTCGGGAGAAGAGGAGGCAGCCGAGCCCAGTCAAGAGGAAAGCCCTGCTTGCACGGAGCTAAGTGGGCCTCCAGTACGGCAGAGCTCTAGCTCTGCTCAGAGCCCCGATCTGGCAGAGTTTCTGGCGCGAGGCTGCTCGGCCGGGGCTCGCCTTGCCCAGACTTGCCTTGCTTTTAGGCTCCCTCCCCAGGAAGGAGCTGTCTGAGCGAGCCTGGGAGACGCCACTGGTGCCTTCCTTGCCTCAGCTCCAATCCTGCCTTGCCTTTGCACATAGGTGCCAGGCGTCGTTGGGGAGGGCTTAGGGGTGGTGGGTTGCACACTGCCAAGGGCTTCAGCAGTGAGAGACTCTGTCAGAGGGAAGGGAAGGGCAACTGCAGGGCTCCTCCAGCGGTTTCTAGGCCGCCAGAATCAGCGGCCGCACCGAGAGCACCAGGCTCCCAGGGCCCTGGCTGGGGTTTTCAGCCCCGCACACACGGAGGCTGATTCCTTGGGTGCCCAGAAAGTGTATGACAGACGTAGGTTCCCTAGCACTCTCCTCCCAGCAGAGACATGTGCAGGTGTTTGGGGCCTGATCCTGCGTGTCTGGGTTCCTGCCCACAGCCCCAACTCAGGGGAAGCAGCCCCTGAGGCAAGACCTGCTGGAGGAGCCCTGCGCCCCCGCCTGATAGGCGAGTGCACAGCCAGCAGGGAAGCGAGCCTCCTCGGGGGAAGAGGAGGCAGCAAGTCCCGTCGAAGGCTGAAATCCCTGCTTACAACGCAGCTAAGTGCGACTCCAGTACGGCAGATCTCTAGCTCTGTTCAGAGGCCCCGATCTGGCAGAGTTCCTGGCACCAAGATGCTCTGCCATAGGCCGAGCCTTGCGCAGACTTGCCTTGCTTTAAGGCTCCCTCCCAGGAAGGAGCAGGCTGTGTGAGCGCTCGGGAAACGCCACTGGCGCCTTCCTGGCCTTCAGCTCTACCCCTGCCTTGCCTTTGCACTTAGGTCCCAAGCGTCTTGAGGAGGGCTTAGGGCTGGTGGGTTGCACACTGCCAAGGGCTCCAGCAGTGAAAGCTCTGTCAGAGGAAGGAAGGGCAACAGCAGGGCTCCTCAGCGGTTCCTTGGCCGCCCAGACAAAGCCCACGGAGAGCACCAGGTTCCAAGGGCCCTGGCTGGGTTTTGCATCCCACACTCCAGAGGCTGACTGTGCCGTGAGACGTAGGTTCCCTAGCACTCTCCTCCCCAGCAGAAAGTGTGTGAGAGACGTAGGCCTTAGCATCCTCGTCCTCTGGGTTCCAGCAGACACAGCCTGCAGACTCAGGGGGAGCTTATCCTGCCTGAGGCACTGGGTTCCTGTTACCTGCTGGAAGCACACTGCCAAGGGTGCGCTCTGTCAGAGGGAAGGAAGGGCAACTGCAGGGCTCCTCCAGCGGGGCCGCCAGATCAGCGCCGCACAGCACCAGGCTCCCAGGCCCTGGCTGGGTTTTCAGCCCCGCACACACGGAGGCTGATTCCTTGGGTGCCCAGAAAGTGTATGACAGACGTAGGTTCCCTAGCACTCTCCTCCCCAGCAGAGACATGTGCAGGTGTTTGGGCCTGATCCTGCGTGTCTGGGTTCCTGCCCACAGCCCCAACTCAGGGGAAGCAGCCCCTGAGGCAAGACCTGCTGGAGGAGCCCTGCGCCCCCGCCTGATAGGCGAGTGCACAGCCAGCAGGGAAGCGAGCCTCCTCGGGGGAAGAGGAGGCAGCAAGCCCCGTCAAGCTGAAAGCCCTGCTTGCACGAAGCTAAGTGCGCCTCCAGTACGGCAGAGCTCTAGCTCTGTCAGAGCCCGATCTGGCAGAGTTCCTGGCGCGAGCTGCTCTGCCGGGGCTAGCCTTGCCAGACTTGCCTTGCTTTAGGCTCCTCTCCAGGAAGGAGCAGGCAGTGGAGCTGGGAACGCCACTGGCGCCTTCCCTCAGCTCCAATCCTGCCTTGCCTTTGCACTTAGGTCCCAGCCTCCTTAAGGAGAGCTTAGGGGCTGGTGGGTTGCACACTGCCAAGGGCTCCAGCAGTGAAATTCTGTCAGAGGGAAGGAAGGGCAAAGCAGGGCTCCCAGCGGTTCCTTGGCCGCCCAGACAGCGCCACACGGAGAGCACCAGGCTCCCAGGGCCCCTGGCTGGGTTTTGCATCCCCCACACCAGAGGCTGACTCCGTGGGTGCCCAGAAAGTGTGTGAGAGACGTAGGTTCCCTAGCACTCTCCTCCCCAGCCATGTGCAGGTGGTTGGGGCCTTATCCTGCGTGTCTGGGTTCCTGCCCACAGCCTCAACTCAGGGGAAGCAGCCCCTGAGGCAAGACCTGCTGGAGGAGCCCTGCGCCCCCGCCTGATAGGCGAGAGCACAGCCAGCAGGGTAGCGAGCCTCCTCGGGAGAAGAGGAGGCAGCCGAGCCCGTCAAGAGGAAAGCCCTGCTTGCACGGAGCTAAGTGGGCCTCCAGTACGGCAGAGCTCTAGCTCTGCTCAGAGCCCCGATCTGGCAGAGTTTCTGGCGCGAGGCTGCTCGGCCGGGGGCTCGCCTTGCCCAGACTTGCCTTGCTTTTAGGCTCCCTCCCCAGGAAGGAGCTGTCTGAGCGAGCCTGGGAGACGCCACTGGTGCCTTCCTTGCCTCAGCTCCAATCCTGCCTTGCCTTTGCACATAGGTGCCAGGCGTCGTTGGGAGGGCTTAGGGGTGGTGGGTTGCACACTGCCAAGGGCTTCAGCAGTGAGAGCTCTGTCAGAGGGAAGGAAGGGCAACTGCAGGGCTCCTCCAGCGGTTTCTAGGCCGCCTAGAATCAGCGCCGCACGAGAGCACCAGGCTCCCAGGGCCCCTGGCTGGGGTTTTCAGCCCCGCACACACGGAGGCTGATTCCTTGGGTGCCCAGAAAGTGTATGACAGACGTAGGTTCCCTAGCACTCTCCTCCCCAGCAGAGACATGTGCAGGTGTTTGGGGCCTGATCCTGCGTGTCTGGGTTCCTGCCCACAGCCCCAACTCAGGGGAAGCAGCCCCTGAGGCAAGACCTGCTGGAGGAGCCCTGCGCCCCGCCTGATAGGCGAGTGCACAGCCAGCAGGGAAGCGAGCCTCCTCGGGGAAGAGGAGGCAGCCCAGCCCCGTCAAGTTGAAAGCCCTGCTTGCACGGAGCTAAGTGCGCCTCCAGTACGGCAGAGCTCTAGCTCTGCTCAGAGCCCCGATCTGGCAGAGTTCCTGGCGCGAGGCTGCTCTGCCGGGGGCTAGCCTTGCCCAGACTTGCCTTGCTTTTAGGCTGCCTCTCCAGGAAGGAGCAGGCAGCAGGAGCCTGGGAGTCGCCACTGGCGCCTTTCTTGCCTCAGCTCCAATCCTGCCTTGCCTTTGCACTTAGGTCCCAGTCCTCCTTAAGGAGAGCTTAGGGGCTGGTGGGTTGCACACTGCCAAGGGCTCCAGCAGTGAGAATTCTGTCAGAGGGAAGGGAAGGGCAACTGCAGGGCTCCTCCAGCGGTTGCTTGGCCGCCCAGATTCAGCGCCACACGGAGAGCACCAGGCTCCCAGGGCCCCTGGCTGGGGTTTTCAGCCCCGCACACACGGAGGCTGATTCCTTGGGTGCCCAGAAAGTGTATGACAGACGTAGGTTCCCTAGCACTCTCCTCCCCAGCAGAGACATGTGCAGGTGTTTGGGGCCTGATCCTGCGTGTCTGGGTTCCTGCCCACAGCCCCAACTCAGGGGAAGCAGCCCCTGAGGCAAGACCTGCTGGAGGAGCCCTGCGCCCCCGCCTGATAGGCGAGTGCACAGCCAGCAGGGAAGCGAGCCTCCTCGGGGGAAGAGGAGGCAGCAAGTCCCCGTCAAGCTGAAATCCCTGCTTACACGAAGCTAAGTGCGACTCCAGTACGGCAGATCTCTAGCTCTGTTCAGAGGCCCGATCTGGCAGAGTTCCTGGCACCAAGATGCTCTGCCATAGGCGAGCCTTGCGCAGACTTGCCTTGCTTTAAGGCTCCCTCCCCAGGAAGGAGCAGGCTGTGTGAGGCTCGGAAACGCCACTGGCGCCTTCCTGGCTTCAGCTCTACCCCTGCCTTGCCTTTGCACTTAGGTCCCAAGCGTCCTTGAGGAGGGCTTAGGGGCTGGTGGGTTGCACACTGCCAAGGGCTCCAGCAGTGAAAGCTCTGTCAGAGGGAAGCGAAGGGCAACAGCAGGGCTCCTTCAGCGGTTCCTTGGCCGCCCAGACAAAGCTCCGCACGGAGAGCACCAGGTTCCAAGGGCCCCTGGCTGGGTTTTGCATCCCCACACTCCCAGAGGCTGACTCCGTGGGTGCCTAGAAAGTGTGTGAGAGACGTAGGTTCCCTAGCACTCTCCTCCCCAGCAGAGACATGTGCAGGTGGTTGGGGCCTTATCCTGCGTGTCTGGGTTCCCGCCCACAGCCTCAACTCAGGGGAAGCAGCCCCTGAGGCAAGACCTGCTGGAGGAGCCCTGCGCGCCCGCCTGATAGGCGAGAGCACAGCCAGCAGTGTAGCGAGCCTCCTCGGGAGAAGAGGAGGCAGCCGAGCCCAGTCAAGAGGAAAGCCCTGCTTGCACGGAGCTAAGTGGGCCTCCAGTACGGCAGAGCTCTAGCTCTGCTCAGAGCCCCGATCTGGCAGAGTTTCTGGCGCGAGGCTGCTCGGCCGGGGGCTCGCCTTGCCCAGACTTGCCTTGCTTTTAGGCTCCCTCCCCAGGAAGGAGCTGTCTGAGCGAGCCTGGGAGACGCCACTGGTGCCTTCCTTGCCTCAGCTCCAATCCTGCCTTGCCTTTGCACATAGGTGCCAGGCGTCGTTGGGGAGGGCTTAGGGGTGGTGGGTTGCACACTGCCAAGGGCTTCAGCAGTGAGAGCTCTGTCAGAGGGAAGGGAAGGGCAACTGCAGGGCTCCTCCAGCGGTTTCTAGGCCGCCTAGAATCAGCGCCGCACCGAGAGCACCAGGCTCCCAGGGCCCCTGGCTGGGTTTTCAGCCCCGCACACACGGAGGCTGATTCCTTGGGTGCCCAGAAAGTGTATGACAGACGTAGGTTCCCTAGCACTCTCCTCCCCAGCAGAGACATGTGCAGGTGGTTGGGGCCTGATCCTGCGTGTCTGGGTTCCTGCCCACAGCCCCAACTCAGGGGAAGCAGCCCCTGAGGCAAGACCTGCTGGAGGAGCCCTGCGCCCCCGCCTGATAGGCGAGTGCACAGCCAGCAGGGAAGCGAGCCTCCTCGGGGGAAGAGGAGGCAGCCCAGCCCCGTCAAGTTGAAAGCCCTGCTTGCACGGAGCTAAGTGCGCCTCCAGTACGGCAGAGCTCTAGCTCTGCTCAGAGCCCCGATCTGGCAGAGTTCCTGGCGCGAGGCTGCTCTGCCGGGGCTAGCCTTGCCCAGACTTGCCTTGCTTTTAGGCTGCCTCTCCAGGAAGGAGCAGGCAGCAGGAGCCTGGGAGTCGCCACTGGCGCCTTTCTTGCCTCAGCTCCAATCCTGCCTTGCCTTTGCACTTAGGTCCCAGTCCTCCTTAAGGAGAGCTTAGGGGCTGGTGGGTTGCACACTGCCAAGGGCTCCAGCAGTGAGAATTCTGTCAGAGGGAAGGGAAGGGCAACTGCAGGGCTCCTCCAGCGGTTGCTTGGCCGCCCAGATTCAGCGCCACACGGAGAGCACCAGGCTCCCAGGGCCCCTGGCTGGGGTTTTCAGCCCCGCACACACGGAGGCTGATTCCTTGGGTGCCCAGAAAGTGTATGACAGACGTAGGTTCCCTAGCACTCTCCTCCCCAGCAGAGACATGTGCAGGTGTTTGGGGCCTGATCCTGCGTGTCTGGGTTCCTGCCCACAGCCCCAACTCAGGGGAAGCAGCCCCTGAGGCAAGACCTGCTGGAGGAGCCCTGCGCCCCCGCCTGATAGGCGAGTGCACAGCCAGCAGGGAAGCGAGCCTCCTCGGGGGAAGAGGAGGCAGCAAGTCCCCGTCAAGCTGAAATCCCTGCTTACACGAAGCTAAGTGCGACTCCAGTACGGCAGATCTCTAGCTCTGTTCAGAGGCCCGATCTGGCAGAGTTCCTGGCACCAAGATGCTCTGCCATAGGCGAGCCTTGCGCAGACTTGCCTTGCTTTAAGGCTCCCTCCCCAGGAAGGAGCAGGCTGTGTGAGGCTCGGAAACGCCACTGGCGCCTTCCTGGCTTCAGCTCTACCCCTGCCTTGCCTTTGCACTTAGGTCCCAAGCGTCCTTGAGGAGGGCTTAGGGGCTGGTGGGTTGCACACTGCCAAGGGCTCCAGCAGTGAAAGCTCTGTCAGAGGGAAGCGAAGGGCAACAGCAGGGCTCCTTCAGCGGTTCCTTGGCCGCCCAGACAAAGCTCCGCACGGAGAGCACCAGGTTCCAAGGGCCCCTGGCTGGGTTTTGCATCCCCACACTCCCAGAGGCTGACTCCGTGGGTGCCTAGAAAGTGTGTGAGAGACGTAGGTTCCCTAGCACTCTCCTCCCCAGCAGAGACATGTGCAGGTGGTTGGGGCCTTATCCTGCGTGTCTGGGTTCCCGCCCACAGCCTCAACTCAGGGGAAGCAGCCCCTGAGGCAAGACCTGCTGGAGGAGCCCTGCGCGCCCGCCTGATAGGCGAGAGCACAGCCAGCAGTGTAGCGAGCCTCCTCGGGAGAAGAGGAGGCAGCCGAGCCCAGTCAAGAGGAAAGCCCTGCTTGCACGGAGCTAAGTGGCCTCCAGTACGGCAGAGCTCTAGCTCTGCTCAGAGCCCCGATCTGGCAGAGTTTCTGGCGCGAGGCTGCTCGGCCGGGGGCTCGCCTTGCCCAGACTTGCCTTGCTTTTAGGCTCCCTCCCCAGGAAGGAGCTGTCTGAGCGAGCCTGGGAGACGCCACTGGTGCCTTCCTTGCCTCAGCTCCAATCCTGCCTTGCCTTTGCACATAGGTGCCAGGCGTGTTGGGGAGGGCTTAGGGGGTGGTGGGTTGCACACTGCCAAGGGCTTCAGCAGTGAGAGCTCTGTCAGAGGGAAGGGAAGGGCAACTGCAGGGCTCCTCCAGCGGTTTCTAGGCCGCCTAGAATCAGCGCCGCGCACGAGAGCACCAGGCTCCCAGGGCCCCTGGCTGGGGTTTTCAGCCCCGCACACACGGAGGCTGATTCCTTGGGTGCCCAGAAAGTGTATGACAGACGTAGGTTCCCTAGCACTCTCCTCCCCAGCAGAGACATGTGCAGGTGGTTGGGGCCTGATCCTGCGTGTCTGGGTTCCTGCCCACAGCCCCAACTCAGGGGAAGCAGCCCCTGAGGCAAGACCTGCTGGAGGAGCCCTGCGCCCCCGCCTGATAGGCGAGTGCACAGCCAGCAGGGAAGCGAGCCTCCTCGGGGGAAGAGGAGGCAGCCCAGCCCCGTCAAGTTGAAAGCCCTGCTTGCACGGAGCTAAGTGCGCCTCCAGTACGGCAGAGCTCTAGCTCTGCTCAGAGCCCCGATCTGGCAGAGTTCCTGGCGCGAGGCTGCTCTGCCGGGGGCTAGCCTTGCCCAGACTTGCCTTGCTTTTAGGCTGCCTCTCCAGGAAGGAGCAGGCAGCAGGAGCCTGGGAGTCGCCACTGGCGCCTTTCTTGCCTCAGCTCCAATCCTGCCTTGCCTTTGCACTTAGGTCCCAGTCCTCCTTAAGGAGAGCTTAGGGGCTGGTGGGTTGCACACTGCCAAGGGCTCCAGCAGTGAGAATTCTGTCAGAGGGAAGGGAAGGGCAACTGCAGGGCTCCTCCAGCGGTTGCTTGGCCGCCCAGATTCAGCGCCACACGGAGAGCACCAGGCTCCCAGGCCCCTGGCTGGGGTTTTCAGCCCCGCACACACGGAGGCTGATTCCTTGGGTGCCCAGAAAGTGTATGACAGACGTAGGTTCCCTAGCACTCTCCTCCCCAGCAGAGACATGTGCAGGTGTTTGGGCCTGATCCTGCGTGTCTGGGTTCCTGCCCACAGCCCCAACTCAGGGGAAGCAGCCCCTGAGGCAAGACCTGCTGGAGGAGCCCTGCGCCCCCGCCTGATAGGCGAGTGCACAGCCAGCAGGGAAGCGAGCCTCCTCGGGGAAGAGGAGGCAGCAAGTCCCCGTCAAGCTGAAATCCCTGCTTACACGAAGCTAAGTGCGACTCCAGTACGGCAGATCTCTAGCTCTGTTCAGAGGCCCGATCTGGCAGAGTTCCTGGCACCAAGATGCTCTGCCATAGGCGAGCCTTGCGCAGACTTGCCTTGCTTTAAGGCTCCCTCCCAGGAAGGAGCAGGCTGTGTGAGGCTCGGAAACGCCACTGGCGCCTTCCTGGCTTCAGCTCTACCCCTGCCTTGCCTTTGCACTTAGGTCCCAAGCGTCCTTGAGGAGGCTTAGGGGCTGGTGGTTGCACACTGCCAAGGGCTCCAGCAGTGAAAGCTCTGTCAGAGGGAAGCGAAGGCAACAGCAGGGGCTTCAGCGTTCCTTGGCCGCCCAGACAAAGCTCCGCACGGAGAGCACCAGGTTCCAAGGGCCCCTGGCTGGGTTTTGCATCCCCACACTCCCAGAGGCTGACTCCGTGGGTGCCTAGAAAGTGTGTGAGAGACGTAGGTTCCTAGCACTCTCCTCCCCAGCAGAGACATGTGCAGGTGGTTGGGGCCTTATCCTGCGTGTCTGGGTTCCGCCACAGCCTCAACTCAGGGGAAGCAGCCCCCTGAGGCAAGACCTGCTGA